>NW_027069713.1:470088-588835 GCF_002906115.3 Quercus suber
AAAAAAAAAAAAAGGAGCTGTTATCTCTGGGATAAAATTATGAATGATTTTGTTGAATGTATTCTTGTGGCCAATGAAAGTTGCACTATGCTGAATAACCATATCTGTGCTCATCTTCTTTCTTTCTTTCTATCAGAGATTTTTCTTGGACAAATTGAGTGGTAAGAACTGTTACCTTCTCTCTGCAAGGGACCAGTGCATTATATGGGGTAATCCTCCTCTGTATTGGAGTTGGGTTTCTAAACCTCAATCCATGTTTCTCCCTAAATCCAGGTCTGTCCCTGCTCTACTTTCGCACTCCTTTTTTTTTTTTTTTTTTTAAATTACGCCTTTCATTTAGTTCTTAATTATGTACATGTAAAAATCAAACAGGTTCTCGCAGGTAGCTAAACTTGATCTTGCGTTGCTGTTTGTCATCTGTTGCAAGATAAGTACTTCCATGCTGTCTCCGAAAACAAACTATCACTGGATTTGGTAGCCGTCGTCCTTTAAATGCTTCAATTAAAACTGCTCAAGGAGGTGAAGTTTATGAACAAACTGTTTTTTTGCGCTCACGTGCCAAGGATCCAAGGCTGAAGAGAAAAGATGGATGGTCAGAGACTAAGATGGGTGAGTTTTTCAATGAGGGAGGAAAAGAGGATGAACTCAATATTAGACTTATGGATGTAGAATCTGGTAGGTGGAAGTCTGGCCCCATTTTTGAAGGGATTGAGATCAGGCCAACAAATGGTCGGTAAAATTTGTACTTTTATTATCACTAAGTGGCATTAATGATACAGCGCATTGCAATTCTATCAAACTTGTGTTGCGTCAATAATTTGCTTTATTGTCAAAATATATAACATCTATATTCTAGTGTATCTGGAGTAGGGGTGGCAAATGGGCGGGTTTGAGTGAGTTTGGGGTGGGCATAATTGGGTTGGGTATATAAAATCCATTTACCCATTCAAAACCCATTTAACTAATTCTTTATAACTCAAATCCAACCCAACCCAATTATTATGGGTAAATCCCAACCCACTCAATTACCCAATTATCAAAATTACCAAAATGCCACTAAAGTGAAAATGACCAAAGTACTCTAAAGTCTTCAAAAATGACCAAAATACCCCCAAAACCTGAAAATTACCAAAATACTCCCAAAACTCAAAAAAAATGACCAAAATACCTCCAAAATCCAGAAAATAACCAAAATACCCCAAAAATCCAAAAAATGACCAAAATACCCCTGAAAGCCAAAAATTACCAAAATACCCCCTAGAACCTAAAAAATGACCAAAATATCCCCAAAACCTTAAAATTACCAAAATAACTCTCTCTCTCTCTCTCTCTCTCTCTCTTGTATAAACACCACCATTCAATTAAAAAAACGTTAATTAAGAAAAGAAAAAAAAAACCCACAGTTGATTTTGTTTTTTAACCCAAATCCAAAGAAAGCACGTTGAGAGGAAAAAGAAGAAAAAAAGAAAAAAAAGAAAAGAAAAGCAAATAGCCAAATACATGTTGAAAAAAAAAAAAGGGTGTGAGACATAAGTGGCTTGCGAAAGAGAGAAGAAAGGAGTGGTAAGTAATCAGTATTAATTGGGGTAATTTACTAACACTAATTGTATCAACCTTTTATGCTTGTTTTCTCTTTAAAATAGAGGGATCATTTTTTGGTGGGCCAGGGAATGGGCCCCACCAAAAATCCTCCCACTTTCTCTCCTTTCCAAACAACCTAAATTCCTATTTTCTTTCATTTCTTTTTTATCCTTCCTATTTCACCTCCAACGAAACGTAGCCTAAGTAAAATTATAAATTCTTTGCTTGTGTTCTAAGTATGATTAGTGTAGGGGGGAAAGGTCCAAGAGCCCATATCTACGTATATATTGGGCTAAGGGCCCAACTCGAGGACACCAAACAATCTAAGGACGAGTAAAACACTTCATAAGGATCTACATTAGTAAGTGAAAAGAAAAATCCTATTAAAGCCACCCGGGGGGGGGGGGTGCCTTGAGGAAGAATCCCTCCTTGGCTGGGCGAGGCCGAGGTCAGAAGGTATGGTTTGCCATCAAGGGTAACGCTTCAAACCATTCTACATAGATGATAGGTATTAAGAAGGAAAAGGACAAAGTAGAGCTATGAAATATCTAAGAAAAAGCTGCTAACATAGCATTGAATGCTTTGCAGCTGACTGAGCAACGCTTTATAGCCTTACAGCTGTAGAGAGGGAAAATTCCCGACCTATCACAAGCTGACACATCACACTACCAAGACCACAAAATGCAGCCAATTACAGAGCACCACATACTGCTGTTAGGTTTTACCATTACTATTCAGAAGCCAATAGAAATTCGCCAAGTGTCATGCAAGAACCAATCATGTATCATCGCACATGTAAGCGATGACATAATCAGTTTCGCACGTGTAAGCGATGACACAATCAGTCTAGCATGTGCAAGCGATGACATAAGCGGACCAATCAAGGTCTGCCACGTGTCACCAATCAGACTCCGCCACGTGTCACTTACCTACCCCTAAACTCCTATAAATAGAAGCCTTCCTAAGGCATTTCAAAGGGATCTGAAGAGAGCTGAGAAGGAGATCTAGAGATTTAGAGAGAGGACCAGGCCATTGGAAGCACTCAGAAGTCCAGAAGCTCTGCCGGAACCAAGCTCTAAAGCCTCCAAGAACTTCAAGAACTTCAACTTCGAATACGAAGAACATTCGAAGGAAAATCATCCAAATCATCCGCCTAGATCCAAAAGTCTGCGGGAATCAAGCCTAAAGTGTCCGAAAACATCAACAAATCACAAATCAGTGAAGCTCTACGGATTCAAGCCTTTAAAGCCCCGAAGAACTTCCACCACAAACCTTAAAGTACGAAGAACATTCAAAGAGGAATCATCCAAATCATATTCCTAAATCTCAAAGTTCACTGGAATCAAGCTCAAAAGCCTCCAAAAACATCACAAACCACAAATCAGCGAAGCTCTACGGATTCAAGCCTCTAAAGCCCCGAAGAACTTCCACCACAAACCTTCGAAGACGAAGAACACATCAAGAACATGAAGAACACACGAAGAACATGAAGAACGTGAAGAACAAGGGATTTCTAACAAGCTCATAGCCAGAGATTCATTGTAATTCTGTTTCAACAATCTTCGATCTATCCCTCAACCAAATTGAAGGATATCTTGTGTTCAAATCAAAATCACATTACCACAATTCTAATCAACAAATCTTTTAAGGAGATCGAATCGGAGGATCACTCTTTTGTAATTACAGAGAATTGTACCACACATTCATCAATACAAATTCACATTTGTGAC
This sequence comes from Quercus suber, assembly GCF_002906115.3. Classification (NCBI taxonomy): domain Eukaryota; kingdom Viridiplantae; phylum Streptophyta; class Magnoliopsida; order Fagales; family Fagaceae; genus Quercus; species Quercus suber. Next base: position 473,400 of record NW_027069713.1, read on the forward strand.
ACTATTTTACTCGTTTGACTTTATTTCGAACCGAGAAATTTGGTCGTCCACATATTCTGGCACGCCCAGTGGGACCTCTCTGCCTCTCATCTCATTCTCCTTTAAAGAAAGAAATCTTCATCATCTTGCTACCAGCTCAAATGGCCTCTAGCAAGAACATCCAAGCTTCAACAGCTACTTCAACTGAACTTGGTATGGCTACCACCAACAACTACATTGGTGTAATCAATTGTAGCCAACCCAAAGCAAATAATCAACTTCAATATCAATCAACCAAGGAAGCCAAGGTCCAGACAATCATCTCCTTAGACCCTCTTACAAGAAACAAAGTCATCAACAAGGACATCTCCACCTTGGAACACCTCAAGTATGGGGGCAAATCCCCTTCTTCCTTCACAAGAAGTTGGTCACATGATCTTTCTCCCATCAAAGGGAACCCAAAAAATGAGATTTCATGTGCTCACTTCAATTCACTTCCTTCTCCATCATCTTGGGAAGTTGTGTCAGTCATGATGACTAACACCTCTACAATGGAAGAAAAGATGGTCGAAATGGAACAAAGGGTCGTCCTTCTCACAAAAGCACTTGAAGATAAGGACCTCCAAATTGCAACTTTAATGAACAAACTCAAAGTACAAGATCTTGGTGAATCAAGCCATGGTCATAAATTCATAAGCAGCCTCGCACGTGTAAGCAATGACCTTAGCAACCTCGCACGTGTAAGCGATGACACAATCATTCCAGCATGTGCAAGCGATGACATAAGCGGACCAATCGAGCTATGCCATGTGTCACCAATCAGACTCCGCCACGTGTCGCTTACCTACCCCAAAACTCCTATAAATAGAAGCCTTCCTGAGACATTTGGGAGGGACCAGGCCATTGGAAGCACTCAGAAGTCCAAAAGCTCTGCTGGAACAAGCTCTAAAGCCTCCAGGAACTTCAACTTCAAATATGAAGAACATTCGAAGAGAAAATCATCCAAATCATCCGCCTAGATCCAAAAGTTTGCGGAATCAAGCCTAAAGTGTCCAAAACATCAACAAATCACAAATCAGTGAAGTTCTGCGGATTCAAGCCTCTAAAGCACCGAAGAACTTCCATCACAAACCTTCGAATACAAAGAACATTCGAAGAAGAATCATCCAAATCGTATTCCTAGATCTCAAAGTTCACTGGAACAAGCTCAAAAGCCTCCAGAAACATCACAAACCACAAATCAGCGAAGCTCTACAGATTCAAGCCTCTAAAGCCCCGAAGAATTTCCATCACAAACCTTCGAATACAAAGAACATTCGAAGAGGAATCATCCAAATCGTATTCCTAGATCTCAAAGTTCACTGGAATCAAGCTCAAAAGCCTCCAGAAACATCACAAACCACAAATCAGCGAAGCTCTACGGATTCAAGCCTCTAAAGCCCCGAAAACTTCACCACAAACCTTCGAAGACGAAGAACACATCAAGAACATGAAGAACACGAAGAACGTGAAAGAACAAGGGATTTCTAACAAGCTCATAGCCAGAGATTCATTGTAATTTTGTTTCAACAATCTTCGATCTATCCCTCAACCAAATTAAAGGATATTTTGTGTTCAAATCAAAATTACATTATTACAATTCCAATCAACAAGTCTTTCAAGAAGATCGAATCAAAGGATATCTTTTGTAATTACAGAAAATTATACCACATTCATCAATACAAATTCGCATTTGTGAAACTATTTTTACTCGTTTGACTTATTTCAAACGAGAAATTTAGTCGTCCACAATAATATTCCGCATTACTTTTTTTGTATAGCTTGACATTGATTTTGTAGATAAAGTGGATCGAAGAAGGAAAAAAAAAAGACTAATTTTCCCCAAATTTCCATTAAAATAACTACATACAGACTATACAATACACATAATTCCTTCCACAAATAAAGAATATTGCATACATTTCTAATCGAGTCATGAAATGATTTGGATCAGACCAATACCGAAAAATCTTAAAAACCTATTTGAGAGCACAAAAATTACAAAAACAATCTTAGTTACTTCAATCTAGAATGCATAAAATTAGGAATTCATTGAAAGAGATTACCTGTCCTCTGTAGACCTTAATACGAGAGACAACACAAAATGCCCCCTTAATCATCTGGACAAACACATGCAGGTAATCCCAGGCTCAGCAACTGAGAGCTAAGAGACCAAATAGCCACTCACACTCTGTAGGCCATATAACTTTTTTTAAGGGTAAAAATGTTAATATGTCTCTATCAAAATACGGCAAATAGGGTTGTAAATAAACAAGAATAGAACGAGTTTGGCTTGAGAAAAAGCTTGTTTAAGTTCAAGTCTCAACAGCATTCACATCAACCTAGTGAGTTTTTAGTCAAATTTAGTCTTAAATACTCACTTTTATTAGTTTAGTTAATCTACTACTTACAGACAATTACATCAACCTCAGTAATTCATCATTATTCTATTTTAATATTATTTCTTTCTCCACAAATATATTATTTAAGGAAAAAGTTAACAGATACCCTAAGGACATTGGTTTAAGAAATATTTATAGAATCTTTTATTAAAAAAAAAAAAAAAGCAATAATGTTTTTTACAGCTTTTTATATTCTCTATAAAAACTTTCCTAAAATTGTTTTCTAACCATTACCTTAGGGGTACCCATTAACATAAACTTTTTTTTAACTCATCAGTCTCAAATTGTGAATAAAATAAGATTTTTATCTGGTGTATTGAGTGGATAGCGCTCAATAGATGTATGGAGGACACTGTTCATTGTTAAGTTTTTAGGGCAAAATATTAAGGCCAATGTGTGGAAGTTTTGGGTGAGTTTAGTTTTTTTTTTTTTTTTTTTTTTAATACTATATGTTGCTTTAGCTAGGTTGATGAGAATGTTCTAAGTTTAAAATAAATTATTATTTGTGTAAAAAAAATTATTATTAAACAAGTCAAATTCAAACATAATAATATGTTCCTCAATAAGCTTGTGAACAAGAGACGTCAATTAACTACATGTAATACTATATTTTCATATGTATACTTGTCTAAAAATATATTTATATAAATTTGAAATTGAATTGTATAAGTTTATCAATATGTTCATATGGAATTAAATTATTATTTATAATTTTCATAAAATCATGAAAAGATAAAACATTTTAGTCATGATTTTATAATGAAAAAGAATAAATTAATCAAGTAATTCTTGAAAAAATTTGAGCTTTTTCGATAATAAAATAAGCCAAGCTTAAACATAAAAATTTGTTTGGTGTTAAACTAATTCAAGCCCAAGTTCGAAAAAAATATAAATAAATAAAGGCAAATTACAACTTATCTACCTATGATTTGACTGAAATTTTAATTGTTTGCTTGTAGTTTAAAAATTTGACAATTTACGCACCTGAAATTTAACCAAAATTTAAGATGCCTACTTGTAGTTTAAAATCCTATGATGCAAGTGTTCTGATAAATTGTTTTTTATTTTATTTAGTCTTGTATTTTTATATTTTTTGTGTTTTTAGAAAAAGAAGACATAAAAGTAGAATAAAATTAAATATTTAGTCATGTTTTAGGCATTGGGCAAAACTTTAACTGGTTAACCTCAGATGAGTAACTGAATTAACCTGGATAAAGAACCGCCGGCGCCAAACAAAACCGAGCCTCAAAACTTTCCTGAAGCCTCACTATGATATGAGAGAGCGAGAGAGAGAGAGAGAGAGAGAGAGAAAATTAGAGAAGAAAAAGATGGGAGAGGCAGAACGTGAGCGGTTACGCTCAAATCCAGAATTACCGGAGGAGTGCATGAGGGAAATAGTATCACGGTTGAATCCTAAAGAATGGTGCAGAGGGTGTGCGGTTTCGCAAAAATTCCGTGAGGCTGGTGAGTCCGACGAAAACTGGGTTACATTTTTGCCTCCTGATTGGCTCGCCATCCGTTCCACAACATCGGCTCACTTGCATTTCACTTCTTTGAAACAGCTCTACCTCCATCTCTCCGATAACCCCATTTTAATTGACCGCAATTCAATGGTACTTTCCTTCTTTTCCCTCTTCTACAACTCCAACTCGCTCACTTGTTGGTTTGGGTTTTGATAGTTATGTCTCCTTTCAAAGCCCAAAAGGGCCAAAACCCTTTTGAGCTTTCAATTTCTTTTGTCCTGAAACTCAATATGCCTAACTGCTTAAAGAAAATTATTTGTAGTATATGTTTATCATAAACAATCCATTTGTAGTAAAAATTCATATATTTGTGAAGGGGTAAAATATTTTAGTTATGGTTTTGCTATATATAAGAAAAAAATATAAGTTAATAAAGTAGCTCAACTTTGCTTGAATGTGTAATCTTGTTTGATGATAAGCTCCAGCTTGGCTTGTGTTGAAAATAAAATTAAATGAACAAGTTTGAACTTTTATTACTCGGTTGGTTTCGGCTCGTTTGCAGCCCTAAATTCTTATGCGCATGGAAGGAGCAAGTTCGTTTCACTATGGACTCTCGAAATTGTGTTTGGTTTGAATTGGTTATGTGTGATCATGCATGAATTTAGTTATAGCACCATCAGCAAATAGAAGAACAGAATCAAAAACAAAAAACACAAAAAAAGGAGCTGCTATCTCTGAATTATGAATGATTTTGTTGAATGTATGCTTGTGGCCAATAAAAGTAGCACCATGCTGAATATAACCATATCTGTGCTCATTTTCTTTCTTTCTTTCTAGCAGAGCTTTTTCTTGGACAAATTGAGTGGTAAGAAATGCTACCTTCTCTCTGCAAGGGACCTGTGCATTATATGGGGTGACACTCCATTTTAGAGTTGGGTTTCTAAACCTGAATCCAGGTTTCTACCTAAATCTAGGTCTGTCCCTACTACTTTCGCATTTCCTTTTTTTTTTTTTTTTTGGTTTTTGTTTAGGCCTTTCATTTAGTTCTTAATTATGTACATGTAAAAACCAAACAGGTTCTTGCAGGTAGCTGTACTTGATCTTGTGTGGCGGTTTGACATCCATTGCAAGATAAGTACTTCCATGCTGTCTCCAAAAACAAACTATGCCACTTACCTTGTGTTCAAGTTGAGGAGCAGAGCCAGTGGATTTGGTAGCCGTTATCCTTTAAATGCTTCAATTACAACTACCCAAGGAGGTGAAGTGTATGAACAAACTGTTTGTTTGAGCTCGCTTGCCAGGGAGCCAAGGCTGCAGAGAAAAGATGGATGGTTAGAGGCTAAGATGGGTGACTTTTTCAATGAAGGAGGAAAAAATGATGAACTGGAGATTAGACTTAGGGAGATAGAATCTGGAAGGTGTAAGTCTGGCCTTGTTTTTGAAGGGATTGAGATCAGGCCAACAAATGGTCAGTAAAATTTGTGCTTTTATTATCACTAAGTAGCATTGATAATACACCATGTTGCAATTCTATCAAACTTGTCTTGTGTCAATACTTTGCTTTATTGTCAAAATATTTAACATCTAGATTCTAGAGTATAGTAGTGTATCTGTAGTTGATGTTGCGTTACAAGCTGTTTGAGTATAGAGAGAAGACAAGTCTCAAAGTAAGAGAAAGAAACAAAAATAAATAACAGCGTTACAAGCTGTTTGAGTATAGGTACTGAAATGGTCAAGTTTGAAATGTTGTGGACCTAGTTGGTACTAGCCCAAACCTTAGAGTATGTTAGTAAAATTTATCCTATAGTTTATTCATAACATAAATAATCCATTAGTAGTTTTGTAGATTTGTGAAGGGGTAAAACAATTTAGTTATGGTTTTGCTTTATATAGAAAAAGAATAAGTTAATCAAGTAGCTCGAGCTTGCTTGACAAGTAAATGAACCAAACTTGAATTGTTAAACATGTAATCTTGTTTGATGAGAAGCTCTAGCTTGGCTCTTGTTCGAAATAAAATTAAATGAATAAACTTGAACTTTTAATACTCAGCTGGAACGGCCTCGTTTGCAGCCCTAAAGTCTTATGCCAGTGGAAGGAGCAAGATTGGGTGGGTTTGTTTCACTATGGACTTGAAATTGTGCTTGGTTTGAATGAGTTATGTGTGATCATGCATGGAGTTAGTTATAGCGCCATCAGCAAATAGAAGAATAGAATCAAAAAACACCCCCAAAAAAAAAAAAAAAAAGGAGCTGTTATCTCTGAGATAAAATTATGAATGATTTTGTTGAATGTATTCTTGTGGCCAATGAAAGTTGCACTATGCTGAATAACCATATCTGTGCTCATTTTCTTTCTTTCTTTCTATCAGAGCTTTTTCTTGGACAAATTGAGTGGTAAGAAATGTTACCTTCTCTCTGCAAGGGACCAGTGCATTATATGGGGTAATCCTCCTCTGTATTGGAGTTGGGTTTCTAAACCTCAATCCATGTTTCTCCCTAAATCCAGGTCTGTCCCTGCTCTACTTTCGCACTCCTCCTTTTTTTTTTTTTAATTACGCCTTTCATTTAGTTCTTAATTATGTACATGTAAAAATCAAACAGGTTCTCACAGGTAGCTAAACTTGATCTTGCGTTGCTGTTTGTCATCTGTTGCAAGATAAGTACTTCCATGCTGTCTCCGAAAACAAACTATGCTGCTTACCTTGTGTTCAAGTTGAGGAGAGGAGCCACTGGATTTGGTAGCTGTCGTCCTTTAAATGCTTCAATTAAAACTACTCAAGGAGGTGAAGTTTATGAACAAACTGTTTTTTTGCGCTCACGTGCCAAGGATCCAAGGCTGAAGAGAAAAGATGGATGGTCATAGACTAAGATGGGTGAGTTTTTCAATGAGGGAGGAAAAGAGGATGAACTCAAGATTAGACTTATGGATGTAGAATCTGGTAGGTGGATGTCTGGCCTCATTTTTGAAGGGATTGAGATCAGGCCAACAAATGGTCGGTAAAATTTGTACTTTTATTATCACTAAGTGGCATTAATGATACAGCGCATTGCAATTCTATCAAACTTGTGTTGTGTCAATAATTTGCTTTATTGTCAAAATATATACATCTATATTCTAGAGTATACTCTTAGGTATCTGGAGTTGATGTTGCGACTGTTGTAGTGTTGCCGTTGGGTTGTAGTTGCTGTGGTGCTATTACTTGTTAGTTTGATGCTGTGTTTTTTGTAGTGTGGCTGCTGGATTTCAGTGTTGTAGCTTCTGTTGAACTTGTTTTAATTCAATAAAGTCCGCACTAAAATAAATTAAATTAAAATTATAAATAAAAATAAATAAAAAAGCTTATTAGTAAGTCATATTGTTATCCCTCCGACTTATCTTTGTCAATATTCTTGATTTTGAGCCTCAAAACCCTTAGGCACGCTGTAAGTTAGGTATCAATGCTCTTCTTCTCACTTATCTTTTCTCCTGTTAAGTGAAGAGGGTGGATTTGAACCCCAAGTTTTACTCAATGGGAGAATAAGGGAGTGTCCATATGCTACTAGTTAGGACGCTCCTGACATGCTCCTGTTGATTGACAAAAGTTACAAAACCATTAGTCCAAGTTTTCTACAAAATTAGTAGTATAATAGTAAAAATAAAGCATGAAGACCGTTATCTCACCGATTAATCTCTACATCAGCAACGTCATCTTAATATTAAGAATAAGATCCATTAATATTCAGAGCCACAAAAGGTAATTTCATATTAGCACCAGCATCTTAATATTAATTATTAAGGAAAAATATGGAAAAACTCTCTTGAAACTTTTTTAGAGATACCCTCTCAATATTAACAGTCATAAAGATGGAAAAAGTTTAACTACAAACTTGATTGTAGTCATTGGCTACAATTTTACTAAATATCTTTATATTAGATGTGAATTTTGATAAATTTACCATTGATTATATTTTCTTCTTATATTCTCCATTTTTGCAAAATTTTCAGAAGATCAAAAATTAATAGTTATGTCATCAATCAAATATTTAAATTTTAAGTTTTTGTAGTTAAAAATTATGCATAAAAAATAATTTTATGGATCAAATAGTAAATAACATCCAATTAGCACAAAATTTGATATGTAAAAAAGAATAAAAAAAATATGCAATCTAATAATAAGATTTTGAAATAAGAAAATTTTAATGACTTAGCTACACGATGAAATCACTATTCTTAGACAATATATGCCCCTAGAAAATGATAAAAGAGTTGCTAATGTGTCACTAAAAATTTGTCCCCAAGTTGCAATCAAATGTTTACCAACAATCTAACAAAAATTCAACGAATGTATTTTCACTTGCTTTTTCTATTGTTTCTTTCACTTAATCTCTTCTAAAGAGATAATAACACTCTTCCACTTCTAAAGTGAGATCAAACCGATATTGAATATACAAAATATCTAACAACAATAGTAGAAGTTGTAGCCAAAAAAAAAAAGTAGATGGGAGGGGGAGATTAGAATCATGGTTTTCCTCATAAAAGAAAGGAGATAATGCTATTGAACTGTAAGGCTCTTGCACAATATCCTTAGTTAACTTACTAATTTTATTAACAGCTAAAGTAGTTTTTTTTTTTTTTTAACAAACCAAGGCACATAATAGGGGTGAAGGAATTCACACCCTAAATATTTTCATTGAAAATATTAGCAAATGTCAACTGAGTTACAAAGTTTTTATCATAACTACATGTTACAACTTGAAAAATAATTTTTTAAAAGAAAAAAAAAATGTGTGAAGTAATCAGTCTTGAAATATCCTACTTAAACATCATGGTAAATAATTCTATTCTTAGTAAAGAAGTTTTATTTATTTATTTTTTTTAGAGTTTCAATAATTCTATTCTTCTTTACTTCTTATTAAAGAAGTTATAGTAGGGTTTTTTTTTTTTTTTTTTTTTTTTTTTTAATTCTATTCTTATTAAAGTTTTTTTTTTTTTTAGAGTTTCAATAATTCTATTCTTTTTTACTTCTTATTAAAGAAGTAATAGTAGAGTTTTTTTTTTTTTTTTTGGGTGGAGAAACAAGTAAATATAAGTTGAAAGGTTAAAATGGAAGATTGAGGGATTTAACTTTTATTTTTACAGGGTGATGGTTATTAGTTACCACCCATAAGACAAAGTCTAAAGTGTAGACAGAAAAAGCGCGTATTGACTTGACAAGATTGGGGCGAAGGAAGATGACACGTAATTACTTAGGAAAAGACGAAGCAGGAGAGGGACGTTTGACTTAGTTCGATGGAACCAAAGACACCATTTAATTCATTCTGTTTCTCTTTGGAAACATTTGGCTGATAGGCGTGAAGGACACGACCCGTTGAATTGGTCTTTGCCGTCTTTCGAGAACTATAAAGGCCTAATTCCAAAACAGCCCTCACCTTGAGGGTCAATATTATCAAAATTTGGAAAATATATATAATTTAATATCTTGACTTTTTTTTTTCCTAAAAAATATGGTAGCTATTTGTTAGAAATGGAGAGAAACTGCCCAAAATAAAAATAGCCTAGTTGAAGCCTTTTAAGGCTCACTCATGAGTCATGACTCATCAAATTTAAGGATTTTTATTGTTCAATAATTGGATTTATAATTTTTTTTTATACAATATAAAAATTCTACTCTACCGTTACATCAAGGGTGTGCAGTAGTGGTTTTATAATTATTAAATGCAAGTAATATAGACAAATGTTTATATTTTTTTCCCCCATAATTCATAGTACACCAAATGTTTATATGCAAGTAATTTTAATTGCTTTCTTTGCAACATTATTTTATTATTTTAAGAGTATTGTTGGTGAAATGCCGACATAACAAAATCTAGATCCTTAAATTATTAAAAAAAAAAAAGGTTAAAATTCAAAGAAATCTATTGGTAGAGTACCTTAAGAAATTTAGAAGATCTGAAGAATCCATATATATATATATATATATATTGGGTATACAAATTACATCAGTTAAAGCCAAGGTCAAAACTCAAGGTTTATAAGGAGAAGCTATTTCATGAAATGGTCTCATAAAATAAATTTTTTGTCCATAAAGAACAATTGCACCAGCCTCACCCGAAAAAATCAACTACTACCTCCGTCCCAGTTTATTTGTCATCTATTCCATTTTGGAATGTCCCAAAATATTTGTTTATTTCTAAAAATAAAAATTATTAGTTTATTAGTGTTCCTATTATGCCCCTACTTTATTTTCAAAACTATTTGAAAAAAAAAAACTAATATTTTAAAAAGATCAATTTAATTGGGGCACCTTTTTAGTTGCCTCATTAAGAATAACTCTTTTTAAAAAAGATGATAAATTTATTTAATGGTAGTTTTGTAAACTTATACATTTTTATAAGGCAGATAAGACAATATATGATGTTCCCTTAAAAAGTTTGACTTTTTAAACAAAACAAACAAATTGGTACAGAGAGAGAGTACTACTTATGTTTGAATTATAATCCCCAAAATCTTATACTTTGATTTTTATTTTATTTTTATCAATATCTTTTAACGTTTAAACTGTATAAAAAGAAAACAATAGCAAGAAAAGAAAAAAAAAATTAATAAAGAGAAAAAATGCAAAAAAAAAAAAAAAATTGATAATAAAAATTCAAATCTTTATGAATATCATAATCATATCTTCAAAAGAATTACAACATGAGCAAAAATTTGGTAGTAATTATCTAAAAAGCATTAGAATTATTTTTCAATTAAACTCGGAATTTTCAAGTGCATTATATTAAAACTAGCATAGAACTTGTGCATATGCACGACACAATTAAAAACAATTACAATTACACACATATATGGATTCAAATTATAACTGGAGCAAGAGTTATACATTTTTTAAGTTATAAACGAGTTTTAATCTCTCTCTCTCTCTCTCTCTCTCTCTCTCTCTCTCTCTCTCTCTCTCTCTTAATTTTTTTATTTTAGTTTTTTATATACACGTCTATAATGGATGGTGGATGTTTTATATAACAAGTTACTGTTTTTAATCGTCAAATGATGTGGTTAAAAGATAATTGTCACACTCATTTAAGAATAATGGCTCCTCACCACAAAATACAATTATAATATATATATATATATATTTATATTTATATTCTTTTTTTTTCTTTTAATTTTCCCATGATTAATATAAAAAGTGGACCTTGGCTAGTTCATTTGGAAAGTAGGGGTAGTTTGGTATCTCAATTCACAAAGTCAATTCTCTATAATTATATCCCTGCTCCAATATTATATACCATTCTCTTCTCTTCATAATTCATTTCCATCTTTTCTCCTAGTTTATTCATCCCCTCCAACAAGAAATCAAATAATCCATTGAAGAAAGCTCTAGCTAGCACACCATGGATAGGGAACAAGAAGAGATGCAATTTCTCGGTCTCTTTGGTATCTACAAAGAAGCTTTCAAGATCATGTACTCATGGTGGAGACTCTTTGGCCAAATCAGCTTGGTCTTAATCCTTCCTCTGTCCGTAATCGTCCTGGTTCATATAGAAGTATCTGAGGTTTTACTCTCAAAGATCGTCCACAACGAAATTGTCTTGGATGATACCCGAGCTGGGTCTCCTACATACAACAAAGTCTCCGATGTTTTCTCTTCAGAATGGACCACTTATTGGCTTTTCAAAGTTGCATACATCACTATCCTCCCCATCCTTTCACTCCTCTATACCTCAGCTGTGGTTTACACTATTGCATGTATTTACACAGGCCGTGAAGTCGATTTCAAAAAGGTTATGAGTGTTGTTCCCAAGGTTTGGAAGAGGCTTATAGCCACGTTTTTCTATTCTGGCCTATTCTTCGTCGTTTACAGCATTGTGGCTGTTGTGATCTTTATTTGTATACTTGGATTTGGGTCAACCAAGGCATTCATTGTTTTTGGGATCTTGTACTGTGTTGGGCTTGTGTACATGACCATAGTTTGGCAATTGGCTAGCGTTGTGACCGTGTTAGAAGACGCTTATGGATTTAGGGCCTTGATTAAGAGCAAGGCACTTTTACAGGGAAAGATGGGTGTGGCTGCTTTGGTATTTTTGAAGCTCAATATTTCATTCTTAATCATACAAGGTTTATTTGAGAATCTAGTTGTGCATGGTGTATCATTGGGCATAGTGAGTAGGGTAGGCTATGGGGTTCTATGTTCGTTATTGCTTTCCAGTTTGTTTCTTTTTGGGCTTGTGGTTCTGACAGTGCTCTACTTCGTTTGCAAGTCCTACCACCATGAACATATAAACAAGTCAGCCCTCTCGGTTCATCTTGAAGTTTATCTGGGGGAGTATGTTCCTTTGAATGCCAGGGATGTTCAACTTGAGCACTATCATGTTTGATTGGGTCTAAAATGTTTTTGTACTCTATTTTATGTAATAGCCTCGGGCATTATTATCATATTTGATATTAATACCGTGACAAACTACATAACAGTTATATATATGTACATTAATTTTCATTAATATTATTAATCAGTTTCACATGTTGCTGCTTTTTTTTTTTTTTGGTATATTATTAGGTTTCTTCTGTTTGCTATTTTAGATTCTTCTTCTTTCTTTATTTTTTCCATTTTTTTTTTTTTTTTTTTTNCGAAACATATTTATTTACTCGACGGGCCACTCATTTAAGAATAATGGCTCCTCACCACATAATACAATTATAATATATATATATATATATATATATTCTTTCTTTTCTTTTTTCTTTTTTTTTAATTTCCCATGATTAATATAAAAAGCGGACCTTGGCTAGTTCATTTGGAAAGTAGGGGTAGTTTGGTATCACAGTTCACAAAGTCAATTCCGCTCCAATGTTATATACCATTATCTTCTCCTCTTCATAATTCACTTCCATCTCTTCTCCTAGTTTATTCATCCCCTCCAACAAGAAATCAAATAATCCATTGAAGAAAGCTCTAGCTAGCACACCATGGATAGGGAACAAGAAGAGATGCAATTTCTCGGTCTCTTTGGTATCTACAAAGAAGCTTTCAAGATCATGTACTCATGGAGGAGACTCTTAGGCCAAATCAGCTTGGTCTTAATCCTTCCTCTGTCCGTAATCTTCCTGGTTCATATGGAAGTATCTGAGGTTTTACTCTCAAAGATCGTCCACAACGAAATTGTCTTGGATGATACACGAGCTGGGTCTCCTACATACAACAAAGTCTCCGATGTTCTCTCCTCAGAATGGACCACTTATTGGCTTTTCAAAGCTGCATACTTCACTATCCTCCTCATCCTTTCACTCCTCTCTACCTCAGCTGTGGTTTACACCATTGCATGTATTTACACAGGCCGTGAAGTCGATTTCAAAAAGGTTATGAGTGTTGTCCCCAAGGTTTGGAGGAGGCTTATGGCCACGTTTTTGTGTTCTTACCTATTCTTCTTCGTTTACCACATTCTGGCTTTTGTGGTCCTCGTTATTTGCATACTTGGATTTGGGTCAACCAAGGCTTTTTTTTCCATATCAGTTGTTCTTATAATCTTGTTCCTTGTGGGGTTTGTGTACCTGACCATAGTTTGGCAATTGGCTAGCGTTGTGACCGTGTTAGAAGACACTTATGGGTTTGGGGCCATGATTAAGAGCAAGGCACTTATACAGGGAAAGATGGGTGTGACTGCTTTGGTATTTTTGAAGCTCAATTTTTCATTCGCAATCATACAAGGTTTATTTGAGAATCTAGTTGTGCATGGTGCATCATTGGGCATAGTGAGTAGGGTAGGCTTTGGGGTTCTTTGTTCTTTATTGCTTTTCAATTTGTTTCTCTTTGGGCTTGTGGTTCAGACAGTGCTCTATTTCGTTTGCAAGTCCTACCACCATGAAAATATAGACAAGTCAGCCCTCTCGGATCATCTTGAAGTTTATCTAGGGGAGTATGTTCCTTTGAAGGCCAGGGATGTTCAACTTGAGCAATATCATGTTTAATTGGGTCTAAAATGTTTTTGTACTCTATTTTATGTAATAGCCTCGGGCATTCTTATTATTTTTTATAATAATACCGTGACAAACTACATAACAGTTATATATATGTACTTTAATTTTCATTAATATTACTAATCAGTTTCAAACGTTGCTGCTTTTTTTTTTTTTTTTGGTATATTATTAGGTTTCTTCTGTTTGCTATTTTAGCTTCTTCTTCTTCTTCTTCTTCTTTTCTTTTTTTGGCTGAATTGGCCTCTTTTGAATTGACAGCATTTTTTTAAATTTATTTCCTGAATGAATTATTGGATGTTTTATTGGAATGGCCAATGACATATGATATGATGGTGTTTGTTGGCTTTGGACCTTGGGTCTGCTGACCGAAAATAAGATAATTAGGAACCAAATGTGCATGTTGCTCCTTGTAATAACAATTATAAATAAATAAGAAGTTCCGCCTTGTAACCAACTGATTAATAAGTGTGGGTTCTACTTAGTTTAACTGGTAAAGTCTTTGATGGTTGTATAAGAGATCTGGAGTTCAATTTTCGCCTACACTAAAAAACCAATTGGTGTCTTCAGCTTTTTTATTACAGAGAGGGAGAGAGAGAGAGAGTCAACTTAAAAAAAAAAAAATTAAAAACCCCAGATGACCTTCGTGGTCATAGAAAAAATGAAAATTGAAATTCCAATCTGCCTTCTTTTTTTTTTTTTTTCTTTTTTTTCTTTTTTGTAATTATAACGACCCAAGATCATGATGGTTATTCTTTGTCATGATGATCATGATGGTTTGACGATTAGCCCAGGTGCTGCCGTGCGGGAGAAGAAAACAATCATGGGAAGCATGTTCCTATCCAAAAAAAAAATCATGGGAAGCATGTAGAGGTTTCTAGCCCATATTACAGAGTTTAAAAGCCCAATATTGTTTTTTTTTTTATACTATTTCTTTATGGGAAAGCCCAATCTTGTTTTATAATGCATCACAATGACATAAGTAGAAATAGAAGGGGTTCACTTGACAAATTTTATTATATAGTAACTATATGATACATAGTATTATTTGGGCATGACCTTACATAATATGCAATTTTATTGTAAATTTTTAGTAATAATAACTAAGTGACTAAAACTAATTCTCATACAATGAAAAAAAATTTATAGTCTCACATTGAATGAGGTTTTTTGTTGTTTTTTTTTTTTTTTTTCTAATGATGAGATAGATTTTAGTTAGAATTTGTGTGAATTTTGCTACTTTTAGACTTTTAGTTTATATAGACCCATTTAGGAAAAAAAATAGACTCATTTAGGATGTAAATTGAAACGATTTAAAGAGTTAATGATTTAATTAAAAAGTTAGGCTTTAATTTGAATCATCTCAAACGATAATAGAATTGTGTAATTTACATTTGACAAAGGCTAGCCACTTGGGACAAAGAGGGTGTAGCCACATGTTGCATACAAAAGATAGTGACTTGGTACAATTACGATTTACGAGATTCATTTTTTATTATATAGTAGATTTATTTAATTAAAAGTATTTAAAATACAAAATATAAAAAAGACTAGACCGTAAATTTTTTTTTTGATTGAAAACATAATTTAATTAGAATTTTAAATTATAATTTTAACCTTTAAAGTTGGGGTTGTTTTTGTTTTAGTCCCTTAAGTTTGAGATTTTCCTTTTGGTCCATTGAGTTTGATTACATTTCCAAAATGATCATTCATTTGATCTCTTATTACTAATTTGAGAGAGAGAGAGAGAGAGAGAGAGAGAGAGAGAGAGAGAGAGAAAATAGTTTTATTGGCATTTAATGATCATATCACTCTTGGAGATGGATGGAAGGAAAATTTTGAAAATTGAATCAAACATAATGAACTAAAATCTAAAATGAAAATTCTCAAATTTCAAGAACTAAAATAAAAACAACTCAAACTTTAAAGGTCAAACGTGTATTTTAGTCTATTTTTATATAAGGGTTGTTTGTTTTTGCTTAAAATATTAGTTTGTTTTTACCACTAATTTATACACAATCTTCTAAGACCTCACTTTTTCTAAGTTATACTTTTACACAACCTTTATATTAAATAAAATAAGAAAAATGAAAATAAGACCATTCAAACCCACTCTTGCACTCTATTTGTTTTAGTGGGAAACTCTTTTTTTTTTTAAATGACTATTTTTTTTAGCTTTTGGTTGTGACACGGACAATGAGCTGAAAATGTTTTTGACTATTTAGTTGGCATAGAAAATCATTAGTATTCCTTATAATTTATAAGTAATTAATTATAAATAATTATATGAAATAAATATTTCATTCATAACATGAATATAATGTAAACCAACTAATCAATCATCATTCCCCTCCAAAAAAAAACACTAATCAATCATCCAAAATACTTCAAAATTAGATAATCTCCATAACCATCTCTTTCTCCCCACACACACACACACACACAAAATACATAACCATCTAAAATAATTCAACAAGCCAAATTAGATAAAGTTAAGTTCAACAAATCAAACCATCTAGATGGTCAATATAGTTCAAACTTCAATGAAAGCTATCTTCAAAATTAATACAATATTTTCTTCATATCCTAATACAAATGAACCATTACTATCAAATTTCAAATATTTTGCTTGTAGAAATACTCAACTATCGTCAATAGGTTCTAGCAAATTTCAACATGAATGACTTAATTACTTACTCATCCTGAATTACATAGTCAAATACATATGTAAGCATAGACTCATCAGGTTCTCAAAAAAAAAAAAAAAAAGCATCGACTCATCAAGCCCTTTTATTTTAATGGCTTTTTCGTAATGGCTACTCAAATTGCATTGATTCTTAGCAAATATTTCTTGTGCTATTATAACTTTTCTAATTTGTCAAGACAAAAATCCGTATAAGTAGCATTTTCTTTCCCACTAGCACAACTCCTAATATCACTGTGAAAACTTGATTGAGTTGAGGTTGCACTTAACAAATCAAATTGTTTCCCTATAGATACTTGCGCTCTAATTTGCAAATTAAATTGATGGGTTATCCATACACATTTCAAAACAGAGTGGTTCAACTGAGTATGTATTTTGTCCTTTTTAGTAATTTACACATTAAAAAACAATTTTGATAAATATTGTTAAACATTCAGATTTTTAAAAAAAACATTTTTTTGATAGTTTTTACTAAATGCTTTTTTTTTTTTTTTTTTAAACCACAATTTTTAAAACCACCACTTTTTTCAAAAAACACAGTTTCAAAAAATTAAACCAGACTCACCCTTAATTCTTTTTCACCACTTTGCACTGTTAGTCGGAGCCCACCAATTGCATCTACAAGCAAGAATGCTGCCTCTCTTTCGACACTCCAGTAATCTTTTTCTCTTCCCTTAGTTTTTCGTTTGGTTCCCGAGAAAAAAAAGACAAAGAGGAAAGTGGAGTCCGAGAAAGAATGCTTATCTTTCTGGCTTTATGTTATCGTTTCGTTTCATTTCTGTTCTTGTTTTCATTTTTCCTAAGTTTTACTGCACTGAAGCTCATGTGTCTGTTTAAACGTCTCTTTGATGATTTTTCTCTTTTCATTTCCGTGGAGGCTGAGAAAATGAAAGCGTAGTCGGAAAAGAAAGCTTATCTTTTTGCACCATTCAAATTTCTTCTTTGAATTTTCTTGGATTACCTTTTTTCTGATTTTGAGGAAATATAGAAATTAAAATTCGGAATACTTTTTTTTTTTTGCCAAACAAACTGTGCATTCTCTCCTGTCCAACTTGTTTTGAAGATATGGTGTTCCATTATCGGTACTATGCTCTCTGTGTTTGTTTGTAATTACTGGCCATCGTTGTCCTCTGTTTGGTTTCCGAGAAAGTTTAAGGAATTGAGGTTTTGTCTTCTTCTTTTTTTTCTCGGCAATCAAACAGTGGGCTTCAATGGTTGATTTTTTCTCAGCTCAATTGAGTTGAGATGGAAGCAACCAGAGATGATCACTTATTTTTTTTCTTATCTTATTCCTCTATTTTCCTGTGCCTAAGCTGTTACTGTGTTTATGGGCATTTTGATAATTTTGATAATTGGGTGGGTTGGGGTTTACCCATTATAATTGGATTGGGTTGGGTTGGGTTTGGGTTAGAAGTAATTAGCTAAATGAGTTTTAATGGGGGAATGGATTTTATATATCCAACCCAATTATGCCTACCCCAAACCCACCCATTTAACACCCCTAATCATAGCCATAAAATTGGAACACACCTATCATTGCTATTTGTCCAAACATCTTATACTCCAAAAAATTATAAATAGAAACCATAAGTTGCCATTTAATTTTCATTGTTTTTGATAATTCTTAATTCTTATGTCAAGAGTCTAATAAATCAATTGATTTGCACATCCAAATGTTTTTAATGTATATATCTTCTGTTCAAATCCCCTAACCATCAATTATTGAAATATATATATATATATATATATATATGAGTTGGGTTCAAGTTACATCCGGTATAACTCTAAGCAATGTTATACCACCTACTAACTTGTTATTGAATTAATATTTTGAAAATCCAACTATTAAATTACATATTCTATATGTTGTTAACATGCATGCTAATTTTCATATCAATCGAATGCTATTTACCATTTAATCCATAAATTCATCTTTTATGGATTATTTTAAACTACAAAAATTTGAATTTTAACTATTAATTGATAACATAGATATTAATTTTTGATTACTTTGAAATTTTGCAAACATAAAAAATATACAAAGATAATGCAATCTAACGGTAGATTTGTTAATATTCGCATCCAATTAAAAAATATTAAGTGGTGTAATATTGCTTAGAGTTACACCATGTGTAACTTGATCCTAGCCCTATATATATATATATATATAGAGAGAGAGAGAGAGAGAGAGAGAGAGAGAGAATCCTACTAAAAATAAGAGAGGAAAACCAAAGCTAAATTGTGGAAGCATGAATAGGAGTTTAAAGTATCCGTCACTCAATTGAGCTACAATGTTTCTTATTTAGATTAAAAAAAGAAAAAGAAAAAAAAAGAAGGTCTCTACATGACCATAATGGATAATATGAAACGTACTATCGGGCCTTTAACTCTGTTTATTAGGGCTACGAGGCTGTTGAGACTTGAGAGCGTCAAAGAGTTGTGAACTAAGCAAACGAGCTCCGAAGTTGGGCCCAAAAAATAACCTTACGAGGTTCATAAAAATCGTTGTTAGTTATTCGGTTTCTCTCTTTCAAACCACACCCTTTCCATCAACCCCAAGCCTTCACCTCGCCCAAAGCAACCTAACTTCAACTTCTTGCAGCAAGTAACATTCTTTTTTCTCTCTCTCCTTTAGTTCTTGTCTTCCTCAATGCTTATGGGTGTGTCATGTGTGTTACTGCTTTATTTGCACATAAAATGCAAGAATTTCTATAGGCTTGGCAGTAGGTGTCTGTTTAAAGTTAGTTCAAATGTTGATTTTTATCGCATGGAAGGTGTTTGTGAAATTGTCTCTTACAAGCTTTGAAACTAATTGGGTGTATTTATGAAGTTGGTCCAGATGGTTTCATTAATTTTAACTATCAGTTTGTTTGTATGTTAAAATTTTGAAAGCTATATTGATATGCTTTCTAGTGTAAATGAGTGTTCATTGAGAATCAAACTGTACTGATTGTTTTGACTCATTTCATCACAGGTTCCCTTTGAAGTAATTGAAAAAAGGACGTCATTTTTCTAGTTAAAAAAAGAATTTTTTTTCTTAATTGTTTGCTACATTCTGAGTTCATAATAAATTCTTTTATCTTTAGGTTGACATACAACCATTTGCAATATCCAAATAGGGTGTAGAAGTTGAGCATATTTGACTAAACACAAGTATAAGACAATATGAAAACACATTAAATCATTTGGTAATAGGTCATAGATCCTTGGTTAACTGTTATTGATCGTATTTTCTTTTTCACTACATTTTCAAGTATGATGAATTTTAATCTATGTTTCTTTTTTATTTCTAATGTGTGTGTGTGTGTGTGTGTAATTTGCTGTTTAACTTTCATTGTTTTTGTTACTTTGTAGAGGTTGGACCTTGTTGAAATGGAAAGTGCCCAACTACCCAACTGATGTAATGTGGGCTCAATCCAAAAACCAACCCTTCCAAAATTTGGGGTAAGTTTGCCTATCAAACGCCTCTCCCATACCTTGCAAAAGGCTATGTTTGGTTTCTGCTCTTTGAAATATTTTAAGAACACTCTTTGTAATATTGGTTTCTGCTTTGTCCAGATAACTTTTGGCCATGCTTCTATTTAATTTGTTCTAATGTTGTTTGTGTTTGGTACTTTGGTTTACTTAGTTTCCATGTAGTTTGAGAGTTATTGTAGTTTCCATAACCCAGCTGATAAACAGAATAAATATAGATACTTGGTTTTATAGGAAATTCCTGGAGGTAATCCGTACTTGTGCAAATAATGGTTGTTTTCTCTTGCTTGAAGTTCCATTTTGGGTGAAGATTATAGATCAACTCATTTGTTAGCATTTTATTTAGCATAAAGAAACATATGATCATTTTATTCAAATCTCAGAACACAAACATGCTTGTGATACTGGATTTCCCTTCTACATAATAGTTGCATAATTTGGTCTAAGATTTCTATTCAACATGAGAGACACCACAGTGAGGTCAAGTTGTAGCTTGCCACAATAGGTTCTTTTAAAAGGAAAAAACCTATTCAATGCTACTAAAGTAATGCAAATCACTTTTCCGAATAGTACTAAACTTTAGCTCGATCGTGTCATACATGTGCTATAAGACATGCAATTCACACTTGAGTAGTTCACATTATATGTTGGACACAAAATGACATAGATTTAACATTTTGTGAGCCCAGTATTATTTTTTAATAAACATATAGATAAAGCCAGCCAATTGAATGAAGCTGTCTGAGTTTACCAAATGACCATTGTTAAATTATCGATTGTTCCAAAAGCTTAAGCTCCTAGGAAATGGTGAATTTAATCACTTAACCAAAATTCTAACACTCCCCCTCACTTGTGGGCCTAAAATTCGCCTAAAATAAGTTGAGGCCCAACAAGTAGGAACTTAACATTTTAAATGGGAGGTAGAGTAAAGTCAGGGATCGAATTCAAGATCTCCTGCTCTGATACCATGTTAAATTACCGATTGTCCCAAAAACATAAGCTTTTAAGAAATGGTGAATTTAATCATTTAATCATAATTCTAACAACCATGTTGCAATTGCACACCAATTAAGAGATGAAGGTGAACCTTTAAGAGATCGAGATTCTAGTCCTAGCATAGAAGCACAAAATCGTAAGAAACAACTTACTACTTGATGTCTTCATAGAATATCAATAAATAGCAAGTAATACTCAAGTTTCATAACATCATTTTATTACTTCAACTTATGAATGGATGTATCTGCTATGTTCCGTTGCATTAAGAAAGTCCATATCTCCTACTACTAAGTTCATGCTTTGCAGCTTTTTTGTATCTAATGCAACTATAAATATCTTCTTTTAATGGGATGTATACTTTTCATATATGTGAACATAGTCAAATGATAGATATGGATATTGGAAAAAAAAAAAAAAAAAACCCCCCCCCCCCCCCCCCCCCCCCCGCGGCAAAAAAAGAAAAAGAAATAAAAGAGGAATTGCCCATAGATAAAATTGCAATAATATTCACAAGCATTATCATGAGCCGGAGTGGGCTAGGCCTCTACCTCCCAAAATTTATCTACAACTTAATGAAATATTCTTCTAATTTATGTGTTGTGGATTGTGAGCCAGCACTTAGAATATAGGAATTTTATTGGGACAGGATAATATATTTTTCGTTTCTTGAGGGCTTGAGTTATCCTTAACTTATGCTTTAAAAGGTTAGCTGTTATCTCAAGTAGCTTCTCTTGGTTAAAGAGTCTCCATTTAATACCATTGTTTTCCTTTTTCAGGGCCCAGTTATGCGTGAAATGCTGAGGAATTTGAATTCTGCTATGGTTTTATCAAATTGTTTTTCTTGCCAATATTACCCATATATTCCAACTAGCTACTTCTGTAAAATCCACAATCGGCATTTTCATTGTTGTATATATGTTAATTCAGCTATAAATTCAAATAGTCGGTGTGTCATAATGCCTGGTCTGGGCATAATTTCCATGTGGCAACCAAAGATGCCAAATATCAGTTTGTTGAGGGTGGATAAATCACGCATTGTTGTGAACATGGTTGCAAGTGTTGATGTTGGTGTGGATTGTGAAAAGGAGGAAGAAAACAAATTGATTGAAGGAGATGAGGGATTTGGAGAATATTCTGTTGAGCAGATTTGGCCTCCTTGGGGAAATGTCGCAAATCACAAGGATTTGGATATTGAACCTAGTCCTACTCCTGTTAGCCAGACTGAGTCAAAATTTCCAAACAGGATGACGATTGCGAATGAAAGTAGGGTACATTTTCTAGAGGAAACAAATGAAGAGTTGTTATCAGAGCGACTTTTGGTGCTTAGCAGAACCAATAAGGTTAGAAGTGCATTGGAATTATTTAGGTCCATGGAATTATCAGGTCTTTGTCCTAGTTTACATGCCTGTAACTCTCTTTTATCATGCCTTTTTAGGAATGGGCAGCCTGATGATGGGTTGAGAGTCTTTGAGTTTTTGAAGACAAAGAAGATAACTACAGGTCACACTTATAGCTTAGTACTTAAAGCAGTTGCGAATTCTCAGGGTAGCGATACTGCCCTTGAAATGCTTATGGAAATGCTTGGGGAATGTGAAGTGAAGAAGGATTTTGATGCAATTGCATATAACACTATGATAACAGTATGCGGTAAAGTTAACAATGGTATTGAAACTGAGAGGATCTGGAGAAGTATGAAGGCAAATGGCTGCTGTCCAACACGAGTTACTTATTGCCTATTAATTAGCAATTTTGTTCATTGCAGTCAAAATGAGCTGGCTCTTGATGCTTACAGTGAGATGGTTCAGAACGGATTTGAAGCAGGGAATGATACAAAGCAAGCTATAATTAGTGTGTGCACAAAGGAGGGAAAGTGGAGTTTGGCACTTAGTGTCTTTCAAGATATGTTGAAGGGTGGCTTGAAGCCAAACCTAATTGCTTGTAATGCATTGATTAACTCTCTTGCGAAAGCTGGGGAGGTCAAACTAGCATTTGAGGTTTTTGATATCACAACATCTTTGGGTCATTCACCAGATGCATACACATGGAATGCTCTACTTGGTGCTCTATATAATGCAGATCGACATGATGATGTTCTTCAGCTCTTTGACAGCATTAAGAAAGATCAAGGCTCTCAATTGAATTTACATTTGTACAACACTGCTTTAATGTCTTGCTCAAAGCTTGGTTCATGGGATAGAGCGCTGCAACTTTTGTGGCAAATGGAAGCTTTTGGGCTCTCAATTCCAACTACATCATATAATCTTGTCATTAGTGCTTGTGAGATTGCAAGGAAGCCAAAAGTTGCATTGCAAGTGTATGAGCACATGGTTCACCAAAAATGCAATCCAGACACATTTACTCATCTGTCATTGTTAAGAGCTTGCATATGGGGATCCCTTTGGGATGAAGTGGAGGAAATCCTAAATGTAAGTTTTATTTTGTTGACATGTTTTGGTCATTTAACTTTATCTCAGTTGAATTCAATTTGTTGTAATAAGGAATTAACAAACAAATATGGGAGGTGAAAATATTTTCTCTTTTCAAAATTTTATATCAACCACAAATTTTACATTGCTGAATTGTCCAAAATGCAGTCACTTCTTCTCTCCCCTTCCCCCCCCACCCCCCCCCCCCCTCTTTTCTTTTTTCACTCTAATGTCCATTTGAAGAGAGCTTGTGTCGTAAATGATTTTGTTGAGTGGTGCCTCTTCAGCGCAATTATTAAAGTCACACACATTACGTTGCATTTATTGTGCTAAATGGTCATCCTTGTGGGTTATAAACCTGTGAATTTTTTGTTAATGCTACTGCATTTATACTTTGTTTGGACCTTTGATTTTTTTTTTTTGGTTGAGAAATGGACCTTTGAAACTGAGTGTGCTGGCGTACTGATTTTTGTTTCCTTTGCAGTGGGCTGCACCAAATGTATCTCTTTATAATGCTGTCATTCAAGGAATGTACTTAAGGGGCAAGATTGATTCTGCAAAGAATCTGTACACCAAAATGCGTGAGCATGGTCTTCAACCAGATGGTAAAACACGTGCTATGATGCTTCAAAACTTGTCAAAAAATTCAGCTAGACATAGAAGGAGTTGGTCTCTTGGTTACAGAGGACGTCATCGACAAAAGATGAAATGAGAAAAAGAGATTACTTTCCCTCAAAAAAAGAGATTACCTACATATAAGTTGGGCTAACTACATTGTTATTATATAGATTGATAAGATGTATAAGTTGAATGTATATCAGAGCAACAATACAGGCCTAACTTTGCGCTCTGTAATTATTTTCTGTTCTGTCTCTTCTCTGTTTCCCTCTTAGGTTTTTTATTTTATTTTTTATTTTTTTTAATTTAAA
The DNA here is from genome assembly GCF_002906115.3 of Quercus suber. Taxonomy (NCBI): domain Eukaryota; kingdom Viridiplantae; phylum Streptophyta; class Magnoliopsida; order Fagales; family Fagaceae; genus Quercus; species Quercus suber. Next base: position 497,760 of record NW_027069713.1, read on the forward strand.
ATGAAAGTAGAAATTATCCCATAGTATTGTGATACAAATGTGTGATATCATGGAAGTTTGTTGTTTTGAAGACATGGATTTCTTTTTAAATGCTTCATAAATAAAATTTTAGCTTAAGTTTCATGGTTCAAGTACATTCAAATTTCATTGCCATTATCAAATTTAGTGCCAGATAAAATTAAAGGAACTTCCAATTGGGCCCCCTAAGTATGGGTTGGTGGGTGAGAATGGGGATTCAAATCTTCTTGGTGCAGATTTCTCATAAACACCACTTATTTTGACTTGTGTTTTTGCTAACTCTACAAAAACAAATATAGATGTCCCGTATGTGTAGAATTGATCAAATGTGAGAAGAGCACTTTATAAGACTGTCTCGTGAAATTCTTTCCAACTATATGATTGTCGGCTGGATCATAAGGTCACAGGCCATTTGAATCAGAGTTATTATTATCATACTCTCTTTATTACACATTTACCATACACACACTATCATACGGGGCTAAAATCTTGTTTGCTTAAAATGGTGAAATCATGACACTGTTTCACAAATTTTAATTGAAATCGAGTTATTTTACAAAAAAAAAATTCAAAAAGAATGTGTTCGCAGTGTGCAATATAAGTGTGTAACAAGATTTTTCGTTTTGAATCATTAATATCGCATCTAATTTAATACATTAATAAATCAATAGAAAGTAACATTAAAAAACAAAGATTGGAGTAATAAAATAGACCCAACAACAAGTGTAGAAAATTAGGAAGTGGGATGTGGAGGATGAGGATGAGGGTAAACAGAAAGAAGTTTGGATTCTAAAAGGGAAACATGCTTATCGAGCATTGACACAACAGCTTCAAACTCAGTCACTTGTTGCTCTATTGCATCAATCTGCTGCACATATTGGTCGAAGTTACCACCCTTTGACTTCAACTGCTCCACGAATACCCTCAGCCCAGATGCCACGTCACCCATCCCTTTGTATTCTTCACCCACTCTCTCATTCATTTTCTCCAACACTTCTAGCTCGTTATTCGTCCCCTTAATTAATTCAAAATCATAACCCAAAATTACATAAATCCCAGAAATTTTATTGAATGAAAGAGTAATTAGAGAGAGAAAGAGAGAGTACTTGGAGCTGGGATTTGATCATGGTGGAGACGCTGGTGAAGAGATCGTTGAGTGAGTCGGCGAGTTGGTCATGAACAGCCTCATCATTCTGGGCCATGAGGCGTCGTTGTGTTTGAGTGGTTTTGTGGGGGATGAGGGAAATGTGGAGAGGGATGAAGATTGAAGAGAAGCGAACCTTGATGTCGATGATTGTTTGTTGTTTGGAGTTTGGAGAGGATTACTGTTGGAAAAATGAAATGAACAGCCAAAGTGGACGAGGGAGAAAACCTGAATGGGTCTTCTTACTTTGTTGGCTAGCCAATAATGAGCAACACAATTACCAACCATTTATTTACTTATTATTATCTTGAATCAATGGAGTATAATTGGCTCACTATTTTTTTTTTTCATCTTTTATTTTTTAGAATCATAATTGGGTCCTATTTATTTTGGAAACTTTAAAAAAATTTATTGGAAATTTCGGAAGACACTAATTGAGTTATAAATCTCTTAATAATGTTAATACTATATATATTTTTTTAGTAGAAATTACTATTACACGAGAGGAAGGGATTCCACGATATTGTACTCTTGAAGGATTAAATAAGTACGCGTTTATTTATTATTATAATTGGATCACTATATAATCTGACCCGAATAAATGAGTGAATTTTTACTCAATTATAAGGGGTCAGTTTGAATGAATAAATGAATTTGGATAGTTATGAGTTAAAATGGTGGAGGACTGATAGATTTTTAAGATCGTAATAAAACAAGTATAAATTTTAAATAATATATATATATATATTTATTTATTTATATATAAGTAAGTATGTATGTACATTCATTTTCTCCAACACTTCTAGCTCGTTATTCGTCCCCTTAATTAATTCAAAATCATAACCCAAAATTACATAAATCCCAGAAATTTTATTGAATGAAAGAGTAATTAGAGAGAGAGAGAGAGAGAGAGAGTACTTGGAGCTGGGATTTGATCATGGTGGAGACGCTGGTGAAGAGATCGTTGAGTGAGTCGGCGAGTTGGTCTTGAACAGCCTCATCCTTCTGGGCCATGAGGGTGTCGTTCTGTTTGAGTGGTTTTGTGGGGGATGAGGGAAATGTGGAGAGGGATGAAGATTGAAGAGAAGCGAACCTTGATGTCGATGATTGTTTGTCGTTTGGAGTTTGGGGAGGATTACTGTTGGAAAAATGAAATGAACAGCCAAAGTGTACAAGGGAGAAAACCTGAATGGGTCTTCTTTACTTTGTTGGCTAGCCAATAATGAGAACACAATTCCCAACCATTTATTTACTTATTATTATCTTGAATCAATGGAGTATAATTGGCTCGCTATTTTTTTTTTTCCTCTTTTCTTTTTGAGAATCATAATTGGATCCTATTTATTTTGGAAACTTTAAAAAAATTTATTGGAAATTTCGAAAGACGCTGATTGAGTTATAAATTTCTTAACAATGTTCCCATAAAAAAAAAAAAAAATTCTTAACAATGTTACTATAAATATTACTCCTATTTTAGTATAAATTACTATTACACGGGAGGAAGAAATTCCCTAATATTGTACTCTCAAATTACTTAGATAAACGCGCATTTATTTATTATTATAATTGGATGACTATATATTTTGACCTGAATAAATGAGTGAATTTTTACTCAATTATAAGGGCCAGTTTGAATGAATAAATGAATTTGGATAGTTATGAGTTAAAATGGTGGAGGACCGATAGATTTTTAAGGTGGTAATAAAACATGTATAAATTTTAAATAATATATATATATATATATATATATGTATGTATGCATTTATGTATGTATGATTGAATTGACCAAACAGTTGTAACAAGTTTTTTTTTTTTATAGTATTTTTTGTTGAATAATACTTTATCAAAAATTGTATGCCATTATAGAAATAGTTAAAGGTATTTGACAAAAGCCAATATTAATGGAGGGTTAGTGAGAGAGGCACAGCGGTTGTGGAGGGAGGCTTGATCCTTAGATTGGTGGTAGGAGAGAGAGAGAGAGATGTTATGAAAAAACTAAAATTCACATATATATATATATATATAATTATTTTTCCTTTTTAATATAACTGATTTAGTTGAGCTCGTTACAAATGAATAACCTAGCCCTTGTTTAGTTCATGAGTGAGGTAGGCACCCGTAGTCCTAATAAACATGAGTAAGTGTACTAGGTTAGGTTGGAAAATTATCAACCCAACTTATCACGTGTAAAAATTAATCCAATCCAACCCATATGTAATGATTTGAGTGGGTTATGCTTATATCATGCCTTATAACAAAGTGGGCTTTCATCAACTATATAAAATTTTTTTAAAATAAATTATTATAATATTATAATTAGCATAAATTATACTACATATTGCTAAATTCATTAAAAAACTAATTATAAAAAAGTAATAAAAGAAATTCAAATTTATGGTTAGTCAAATGGATTGGAAAAAACTGTCAATCCAAAGCTATGTCTGCTTATTTCAACCCAACTCACAAAAAAAACCAAATTGAGAAGTTGGGTCTTGGGTCTAGTCCGTTTGGTGGATTTAGTGCATCCCCTAAATAAGTAAATACTGATCCGATGGGGTCCCAAAAAAAAAAAAGAACCCCCAAGAAACAATGGTGCAGACGCACAGCAGTGGATAAAGACTCAATAAAAAAGCAATGAATCGGTGGGAAAAAAAAAAAAAAAAGAGAGGGAGTAGGAGAGGAAAAGAAGACTTTAGTAGCTTCAAGTAGAAGTAGATCTTTCTGCTTTCTTTTATACTGTTTTCTTCTCTCTCTCTCTCTCTGCAATCTTTTTACTTTCCCTACACTACACTACACCCACCACCATTAAATAAATATCCTCAGATGATCTGAGTCAGATCCAATACTGTTTATTCCTTTCTCTTTTCCCTATCAACAATTACTTCTCAAAATTCTTTGTTTTCTTTTTTCTTTTTGATGGTGGTGGTGATTGGTTGAGTAGATATTTATATATTATTATTATTATAAGAATGGATACGGCGTCGTCTTCTTCAAATTCGACTATGGCGGAGTTCGATTACCTGTTCAAGTTGTTGCTGATTGGAGACTCTGGAGTTGGGAAAAGCACGCTCCTCTTGAGTTTCACTTCCAATACCTTCGAGGATCTCTCTCCTACCATCGGTCTGCTTATCATTTCCCCCATCTACTCCTTTTTTTTTTTTAATTATTATTAAAAAATTTATATATGTTTTTTTTTTTATGAATTATTGGTTTAGTAAGTAAAAACGTTAATAACTGGCATTGATTTATTAATGAAATTTCTGTTTAAGTTTCCGAGGTATGTTTAAATTTTCAATGCACAATACAATTGAATTTGTGATCTGTAGTCCTTGATCTTGGAAATATTGGGCAGTCATTTTTTATGGTTCTGTAAAATAATGATCTAGTTTTAAAGATCCCAATCATGTGAATGATTTAAGAGTTTGGTGGGCGTGTACGTTGTGATTGACTTACAGTTCTGCAGCAAGAAAGAGTGAAATAAAAAGATGTTGGAGAGTCGCTTGAGATGGTTGGTCATGCTTAGAGGAGAGCGATTAACACACCAGTGAGAAAGAGTGAGTTGATTCAAGTTGAGGGAATGGAAAAAAAAATTTGGTTTACTGAGAAAGGACATGTTAATTTACGAAATAACGAGAGTATGACTTTCTATATAAAAGATTAGCGGAAAAGAATACATATAGCGACCCTAACTAATTTTTTGTTGCTTCTGCTGTTGTTGAACTTCTGCAGTAATGGTTCCTATAGTAGAGTAGATCACACCTTTCAAAGAGACTGAAATGAACAATATTAATTAATTTAAGAATTTTGCATTTTCTACATATATGAGAAGTTTCAACTAAAAGAATTATGATATAAGTGGGTCATGAATCCAATATCTTCTGGTCTTAGTACTAAATAACCCTTATACATGCTTTCTTTGTAAGGACAGGATATTNATGCTTTCTTGGTAAGGACAGGATATTATTATCATATCTTGTTCCCATGCTTTTTTTCCCAAGTTCACATGAAGTTATGAAAAGAATTGTTGGGGCGTTGTTTCTGACATAATTTTTCTATTTTTGTATCATGAAGCTGGACAAGAAAGATTTAGAACACTGACTAGCTCATATTACAGAGGAGCTCAAGGGATAATAATGGGTATGTTGATTTACCTCCTTTATTCCTCTCAGTTATATTTTCTCTCTTTGTTCGGTTAATAAGAAATTCCTGCTATGTTGTCACTTGGGAATCAATGAATCTGAAAGATCGTGTTTGATGTTATAGAATCTGCTTCTGCAGATTGACTTGTATCCTTAAGAATGATCAATGTTGTATGAGTTTTGAAAATTTTCTCCTTCATTGGTTCTTAGCTATTGCTAAAGCTAACAAATCTTTCTGTTGTAGTGTATGATGTAACACGGCGAGAAACTTTCACAAATCTATCTGATATATGGGCTAAGGAGATTGACTTGTACTCAACAAATCAAGATTGCATCAAGATGCTTGTTGGCAACAAAGTTGATAAGGTATGTCTTTATTCTTTAATGAACTTGCTCTTATAACTATTTTGACTCTTGAGAGCATCCTTTTCTTGATAAACTAGTACTTTTATTGTGATCATATTATTATACTTAGTTATTTTCAACTTTGCCTTGTCTTGTGAGCTTACAACTTTGCCTTGTCTTATGAGCTTATTAGTTGTAGGATTCTTGGGATGTCATGTTCTTTCAAGTTTCAATTACTTAAATCAAATGTGTCATGCATATTGAAGTTACCTTTCTTTTCAGGAAAGTGAAAGGGTTGTTAGCAAAAAAGAGGGCATTGACTTTGCTAGAGAATATGGATGCCTATATTTGGAGTGTAGTGCAAAAACTCGAGTCAATGTGGAGCAATGCTTTGAGGAGCTTGTGTTAAAGGTATGCAAAATACTAAAATCCTTTTGCTCTACATTGTTTTTACATTTTTATCAAATGCACTTCCAGTTGTGATTACTAGGATGGTTACCAGTTCATTATGGATTTGGATCCAGGTCGAAAACTTAATCCCATACTTTTATGAAACTTGGAAATGACTATAGGTGTTATAATAATTTTTTAATATACTTTGTTTACATCCAGATGCTGTTTAATAATAAAACAACTTCTAATAGTAGCAGTGTCACCTTGGACCCATGCTTATTCCCATGTGATGCCTGGTCAGCATAGCTCTTGGGGTAGATATTATTTTCTGATTTTTTTAGTTTTACACAGCACTTGACATCAATAATTCTCTAAGCCTCCTATACATCAGCCTTTAGAAGTGGTGCGAGGACTACACAGAAGCAAAATGCACCATCTAGTTTAAGTTCATGATTAGATAAGTAATAAGGTTCTAACTTCTAAGGGCTTCGAGGAAGCATATAAAGAACATTTTTCTTTAAAGGCATAGCATGGCACATTTGGGGACATGTTTTTTGTTACGATGTCTAAGCGAAAAGAGTATTGGTTCAAAAGACATTTGTTTAAGATGGCTTAGCATGTCAACAAATAACGAAAAGTGATTTGTACACATGTCATAACATTGGCATGTTTAATAGTTGGGCATAGTGACAATAAATTTTGCTTTTTTGTTTATTTTTTCAAGTGTACTGCTAAAAGTCTTGAACCTTCAGTGCCCAGGTGCTCTGCTGACACCATTTTTAATTTGCATATATGTATAAATAAATATAAGGTGGTGAAAGAGATAATTCTTAACTAAAAGTGGTTGTATAATGTATGAAAAAGAATATATTCACTGGTTAGTTTGTTTTATTACGTCAATATTTTCTTGAACTTGACAAATAATCCATGACTTGTGTTGATGATGTGATGGTATCATGTTGATTTGCAGATTTTGGATACACCCAGTCTCTTGGCTGAGGGCTCAGCTGGAGTGAAAAAGAACATCTTCAAAGAGATACCCCCACAATCTGATGCATCAACCAGTGGATGTTGCTCTTGGTGATTGTACTCAATTGTGTTTCTCTCACACACTCCCAATTAGCATTTCATTTACTTCTCTAGTTTGATATAAATTGTTCACATGTTAATCCAATTTGGTGGAAAACTGTATATGAAGTTCAAATCGTAATGTTTGATGTGATTGTCTTCCCTTTTGAAGTTCTAATGTACCCCGTCTCCCATTCAAAGCAACAAGTGCATATTTAGTCCTTTTGCAGATGCTTTAATCAGCCATTTGCTCTGATTTAATTCTTCAAAATCCGAGCTATGTCCCCAGTTCCGCTTTAGGGAAGATGATGTTTCCATTCGCCGTTATGGGCTGCTGTTATGGCTCTATCATTGTGTTGGACCTGATATAACTATTAAACAACAGCAACAAGCCAACAAACTGGGCTTTGTGTTAAAATCAAAGCATGTCGTAAAAAGAAGATTGTTTACAACTAGTTGATAATATGGTTCAGCACATTCGCAGAACCCTTTTTTTTTTTTTTTTTTTTTTAGAATAAGTGCTTCGTCAGAATTTGTTGTCCTTTTTTGTAGCAGAGTTTGTCTAATGCCCCTCTCTTTTTGTTAAGACGGATTGTTTTAGCCGAAAATATTTTCACTGAGAGAAACATATACTGGTAAAATAAAATATACATCTTGAGGATGGGAGTAATGTCAAATGGTTTAAAACATTTCAAAACTAACCAACTTAGTCCTTAATTAGTAAGAGTCTCCTTTGTTTCTCTTTTCAATTTGTTTAGAGAATTTTCCTTTAAAAAAAAAAATTGTTTAAAGAACTGGAGTTAACTCTTTAGAATTGCCTGGAGACAATTTTTCCTAATGTTAAAAATGGTAAGTAGTGGCGAGGATAGCATCATTTTTACATGGCTCTAACATATACAACTTTTGTTATGTATTAATTGCAATTGTGTCTTTGATGCTGAAGTCGCCCACAATGGTTGCCGAGCAAGTCCGATAAATTTCTAAATTTAGATCTAACCTATTCTTACATCCAACTTTTTTCAAGCTCCTACCTTTTCTTGTTTCATCAAGTTCAAAAGTGTGGGCAATTAGTAATTAAAACAAAATCAATCAATGGGATGGAATGAATGTGCCAAAATTTAACAATGATCTGCAACAAATGGATCATCACTACAATAATTATCTCATGAATTAGATACATGCATCATCTTTCTCACAATGCGTCAACACACTGTGAGAAGGAAGATACATATATCTGATATGAAATATTTCTAATCATAATTCATTATTTATGTTTGGTCAATGATTTTTTTGAGATTAGTTCATTTTATATATAATCATTACTCACCCATGTGTAGTTTTTGTTTTGTACTTATATATAGAACCAAAAAGTTAAATACTATTATTAATATGGTAAATATTGAGTCCAATGTTTAGTTGCACTTAACCCATTCAAATGATGACTCGTGTCCAACAGTTAACACGTGTCATTATCTAAATAGATCTAATATAACTAGAAACTGGACCCAACTCGAGTCAATAAGTAGTAAGCATTGTTTTTTTTTTTTTTTTTTTTTTGGATGGAAGTAGTAAGCATTGTTGTCAAAGCATCAATTATATTGTGAATCATTTTATTTTATTTTTTTATACTTTAATCTTAAATCTTTTTTTTTTTTTGGTTAGAATACTTTAATCTCTATCATAGATTACATAAAATTTATCATAAAAGTTTTCCAACCATTCCAAACACTTGAAAATTAGGAAAACGTTTTTCCAAAAAAGAAAAGAAAAGTTTTACACTAAAAAACAAACGGCACCCTAAGTAACCCCACGGTAAACAACCAAGCAAGCTTTACCCCAATCACAAAACCCTAAACCCACACAGGGTGCAAAACCAAAACCAAAACCAAAATGGGTGGTTTGGAGAGAGTTCTGGGGAGCTCGAAGGCAGAGCAGAAACGCATAGAGAAGCAGAAGAAGAAGGCCAAGTCCGGTGGCTTCGAGTCCTTGAATCTCAGTCCCGATGTCTACAGAGGAATCAAGCGCAAGGGCTACAAAGTCCCCACCCCAATTCAGCGCAAGACCATGCCTATCATTCTCTCCGGCTCCGATGTCGTCGCCATGGCCCGAACCGGTTCCGGCAAAACCGCAGCCTTCCTCGTCCCCATGCTCGAGCGTCTCCGGCAACACGTTCCCCAGGGCGGCGTCAGGGCTCTCATCCTGTCTCCCACCAGAGACTTGGCGCTCCAGACCTTGAAGTTCGCCCAGGAACTCGGCCGCTTCACCGGTTTGTTCATCCTAATTTGCTTTTTATTGCTCTGAAAATTGAATAATTTAGGGTTTGTTTACTTTATATTTTGTTGTTGGATTTGTAGCAGATAATAAGTTCCTATTATAAGAAATTGTAAGAACCAACTGATTCTCTGTTATCATTAGATTAACAATTAGGGTGAAATCCAAATAATTGCGATAATGTAGTCACTGTGAGACTCTGTGCAATCAAGATTGATAAGTCGATAGTTACAATGGGGATGGAGGATTTGAACCCTGAATGTCTCCATTAGAAATTCTAGGAGGTGCCAACCTAATGAGCTACAAGGCTCTTGGCGAAATATGGGACTTGTTAAGTGTTGTTTGTGCTTAGGGAGCAAATTTGATATTTTTAAAAAGTCTTGGAAGTATAGTATTTTGCTCTAAATTTTTTTTATAAAAAGGAGCAGAATTGTAGCTAGAAGTTGAAAGAGGAACTGTAATTTGGGGTGATATTTACTACGACTGTCATTAGTTCCTTGAATGATTGTGAAATTTTGTCTATTTTTTTTCTTACAAAAAAGAGTGCCTGTTTAAAATTTGGGCTTTCTTTTCAGATCTTCGTATTAGTTTACTAGTTGGTGGTGATAGCATGGAGAGCCAGTTTGAAGAATTATCACAGAGTCCTGATATCATAATTGCAACTCCCGGTAGGCTCATGCATCATCTGTCTGAGGTTGATGACATGTCATTGCGTACAGTGGAATATGTTGTTTTTGATGAAGCGGATTCTCTTTTTGGCATGGGTTTCGCTGAGCAGTTGCATCAGATTCTTGTCCAGCTGAGTGAGAACCGCCAGACTTTGCTTTTCAGTGCCACATTACCTAGTGCCCTTGCTGAGTTTGCCAAGGCTGGTCTGCGAGACCCTCAGCTTGTGCGACTTGATCTGGAAACTAAAATTAGCCCTGACCTCAAGCTTGCCTTTTTCACGGTACGACACGAAGAAAAACATGCAGCATTATTGTATTTGATAAGAGAGCAAATTACTTCCGATCAGCAGACATTGATATTTGTGTCCACAAAACATCATGTGGAGTTTCTCAATACTTTGTTTAGAGAAGAGGGTATCGAGCCTTCTGTATGTTATGGTGATATGGATCAAGATGCTCGTAAAATTCACATATCAAGGTTTAGGGCAAGAAAGACTATGTTGCTGATTGTGACAGATGTTGCCGCTAGGGGCATTGACATTCCGTTGCTTGACAATGTCATTAACTGGGATTTTCCCCCAAAACCTAAAATTTTTGTCCATAGAGTAGGACGAGCTGCAAGAGCAGGTCGGACTGGTACTGCATTTTCTTTTTTGACATCTGAGGATATGCCATACCTTTTAGATCTTCATCTATTTCTCTCAAAACCTGTCAGACCTGCACCCTCAGAAGAGGAGGTTTTGCGAGATATGGATGGAGTAATGTCCAAGATTGATCAAGCAGTTGCAAATGGAGAAACCATCTATGGGCGTTTCCCTCAGACAGTTATTGATCTTGTTTCAGACAGAGTTAGGGAAATAATTGATTCTTCAGCAGACCTGTATGCCATGCAGAAAACATGTACAAATGCTTTTCGTTTGTATTCCAAGACAAAACCCTTACCTTCAAAGGAGTCCATTAAAAGAGCAAAGGATTTACCCCGTGAAGGATTGCACCCAATATTCAGAAATGTGCTGGGAGGTGGAGACTTAATGGCATTGGCATTTTCTGAACGCTTGAAAATGTTCAGGTGAGTGCTTGAATGATTTCTTTCTTCCTTCCTGTCCATCTTTATATAGGATTTCCTGATATTGTAAAGCTGTAAATTTGTAACCGTTAAAAATGTTTGATTTATGCTAGACCCAAGCAAACCATTTTGGAAGCTGAAGGCGAAGCTGCTAAATCAAAGCGTCTGCAGGTAACTCTCCACTTATGCAATTTGGCCTGAGGAAGATTGTTTTAATTAATAAGTACATGCTCCTCATCTCTTATAGAAAAATTTCATCCTTCATATCTTCCTCATCTTATTTAGAAAGCTTTCAACGTTCATATTTCTACTATAAAGTTTTGCCAATGAGCTCTAGCTCAAATGGCACCTCCTCTCATTGTAAAAGCAAGGGCTAGGATGAAGTTGTAGGTTAAAAATCCACAGGTTTATGTCCGACTTACCAATTAAAAAGAAAATTATTGTTTTGACAATGAGTTCTAATTCAAATGGCATGTCCTTCACTTACCAATAAAAAAAAAGGTTTAAATTATAGTTCTATTGATGATCAAATTCTAGCCCCTTGATCTTATTAATGTGTGTATATTTGCGAAATTGCTTATGTAGTAATTGGTAAAAGCTGGGATTTACTTTGTGACGTTGTATTATCTTTATCATCTTTGAGAATGACTTCTATCTGTTGTTATTTTGTTAGTTGCATTTATCATCTTTGAGAATGCATAAATGTACATAAAAAAATGAGTTGTTACCTCTTTAATTTCTTAGCTATGTTTGGTTCAACACTAGAGAAAGGAAAAGAAAAGAAGGTTTTTATTTTTTTTTTCGTTTTTAATTTCTCTTCTTTTTCATTGTCTGGTCAGTAAATGAGAAGGGGGAAAAAAAAAAGAAAAAAAAAAGAAGAAGAAGAAGAAAGAGGGATGAGAATAATTCAGAAATTTTCCTCTTAGCCTCACCGGAATTCTCTTTCATAATCAGGCTAGATTTGGGGAGAAAGTTGGTAGCAAGAACAAAATTTCCCTAGATCTTCTTTTCTTCTCTTTATTTTCCATCGATCTTCTCCACATGACCAAACAACTGAACAATATAATCACTCTTTTCCTTTCTCTTCTTATCACTTATTTAATTTTCCTAAATCAAGATTTGCTAAAAATTATTTTTGTTATGATCTGGTCCTTTTTTATGTTCTACGTACACCTTCCACATAATTTTGGTTGCACATTTTCTATCAATGTTAAAAATTAGAATTTATTATATTAAGGTTATGACTTGATTGCAGGGTCCTTCTAGACAATGGGTTGATGTAATGAAGAAAAAAAGAGCTATTCATGAAGAGATCATTAATTTGGTACATCAGAAACATTCTACCAATCATGTGGATGAGGTAAATCTATCAAAGTAGTAAATTATGCTTTTGAAGTTTCTTTATGATGCAAATAGGGATACGGCTTTAGCAGTTAGCACTTGATTAACTTACTTATTCATGACATATTTCTTTGTTAATTTTACTTGCCATGACTATTATTAGTCATTCACATGAGAGAGAGAGAGAGAGGGAGAGAGTATCTGTTGTAATGATAATGTATTGTGATCATATTTTGATAGGCAATTTTTCTGGTCATGAATATTTTTCAAATTTCCCTTTTATGTTTATGGCTGGGCTTGAGTCTCTACCATGCACACTTGGCCAGAAAGGTAAACTGGAGGAAAAAAAAAAATTCAGGCCTGGTCCTGTGAACCTTTTTGGTAGGTCCAAACACTTCACTTAACTGGATGAGACAGCTGAAAATTTTTAAAGGTCTATGGTATATACTTGCTTTATACTGATCAATAATAATTGTTAACAAAGTTTCCCTAGTTTCCTGGTCTTTCTGAACTGTAAAGTCTTTTTGTATATACAGGAATTTGATCCTGAAATCACTTCTTCCAAGGAGGAGAAAAAAGGTATCTAGTGTTTATAGTTTGCTCTCTCTCTCTCTCTCTCTCTCTCTCTCTACACACATACGTCTGTGTGAATATATGTATACATGTTTTATATCTTCGCATGCTTCCTTCTACATATATCATAGTTTTAGAAATTACAAACTAGACCTTTTTTCACTCTTTGAATCTTTTCTTGCTAAATCAAAATAAATTTTTTCTGCCATAGCAGATTCTTAAAACTTTCTTTGATTACTTGTTCCTTGTAAAATTTGAGTCCACTTCTAGGAACCCTGCATGTAGTTACCTAAAAAAAAGGGGGGCCCTGTTATGCAGCTAATGGAATTAACCCATTTGATACAACTCATTTTTCAAAATTTTGAAAATTGGTTGTTTGAAAAAGTTGTACTTAGAAAAAGTGCAGTTTTAAATCACTCTCCCAAATGGGCACTAAGAGTACGTTTAGTACACTGAATGTAGATTACATTAGAAATAGTAATTTTTATTACTGGAAATAAAAGACATTGTAATAGAATAATTATTACTATTCATAAGTTTGGTTGTTACATAAGGAAAACTTGTAAAAGATGATGTATAAGAAAACTTTATATTTTTGGAAATATATTAATTTTAAAACCTATTATATGTACTAAGAAATAGCTATTACATCCATTTTAAAGAGGAATAGCTATTCTTCAATTTAAAGAATAGTTATTCCAATGTAATAACTAATCCATGTAATAAAGGTGCAACAAAATGACCAAATTGATATTACACATGAATAACTATTCCATTACAGGAGCTATTACAGCGTACCAAACGTTCCCTAAGATCTTTCATTTTGTTCACAACCATTAATAATTCAGCAAAATTTTCCAAGGGCAAAAGTTTTATAGGAGTCTTATGAAAGAGATTGAGGATTGCATTTACAAGGTATCTGCCTTAAAAAGACTCTTTGTATGGTCCCCAAGCTTTGGTGATGATACTGTGGGGCAGCTCTTGCTAAAAATCTGCTTGAGTAAATCAGTTGGTTGTAAGTGTTTTTTTGCTTTTGACAACTGGATGAAGTAGTTGACCTTTTTAGAATATGGGTTTCCTGTAAGATCCTTAAATAGGAGATTTTTATTTGGGGCAAGGAGGAGTCTTCTCCCATTTGGAGGATTGCAGCTTCTCACGAAGGTCTTTGTGTTAACAAAATACGGAAATGAGAAACAATGCAGAACATTTTTAGAACAAAGTGCAATACTTGTTTTAGAGGTTGAACTTTGAGAATCAGTTTTCCAATTTTTGAAGTTATTAAGACTCAGCTTGGATAATGATTTGTAAATAATCTGCTGGAACTACTTGGTTCTAGGTGAATTTTTTTTCATTTATAATTAATTAATATAAGAATTTATTTTGAGGAAAGAATATTAAAAAAAATAAAAATAAAAAAGGAAAACAAAAGAGTATTAAACTGAATAGGACAAGTTCTATTTTCCCCCTTATTGTCCGGATTTACTTAGCCATTTTCTTTCATATTTCTATTAGGTAAATTACAAAAAATTCATCTTACACTATCACTTGATTTATCATGTGCCTCCTAAACATTAAAACTAAGCAATCAACCCTCTAACTTTATTCAATATTGCAAATAACCCCCTACTTAAAAAAAAGATAATTTCAATCAAAAAGCCCCTAGCTTCCCTAAAAAAACTCTTTCAAGATTAAAAATATTTGTGTTAAATATTTCAATATGAAGGATATTAATAACAATAGGGCTCTTTGCAATTTTGAGTGAAGTTAGGGGGTTGATTGCGTATAATGTTTATGGGATCTATTGTAAATTGGGTGATGTTTAGGGTTGTTATTTTGCTATTACCCATTTTTCCTTGTAGAGCAAGATATGAAGTTAAAGAAAGGGAGAAAAGAAAGAAAGAATAGCAATTCACCACTAACAAAAAACCAATTTCATTGAATTGGTTTTTTTTTTTTTTTTTCCTTCTTCTTCTTTTTTATTTTATTTATTTATTATTTATTTATTTTTTATATATAAATAAATTTCATTGAATTGGTTTTTTTTTTTTTTTTTCCTTCTTCTTCTTTTTTATTTTATTTATTTATTATTTATTTATTTTTTATATATAAATAAAAGATGTATATGTTAGTGAGAGATCTTTGAGTAAACCTGTTTCTTGCTACACACACACACACATATATAATGAAAATATTTTGATGTATACTCTTTGATGTTAGAAGTTTGTGGGTCTAAGAGAAAGGCAAAGAGCTTCAAAGATGAGGAGTACTTTATCAGTTCGGTACCAACAAATCATGTAGGTTATACATCTTTTGTATCTTCTAATGTTAGCTTTGCAATAACTCCTAATATTCCTCATCTTGATTGCTTGTTCCAATTTTATGTTACAATATGCTAATGTGTTATAATGTGAGCTGTAAATTGGCTCTAAACATTGAGAAGGTGGCTGACCATTAGATTTGTGACCTCATGTCATTCTCAGCATATGGAAGCAGGACTTGCAGTGAGAGCTAACCAGGACTTTGGATCAAATAGGTAAATCTCTTATATCATCTGAGCTCATTTTGCATGATGAGTTTTTATCTACCATTGTGATGAGCCCAGAGTATATCAATCTTAAGTTTCATTGCAATAAAATCTATTACTTGTCCATTTAAAAAAAAGAGTATATCAATCTTAAATAGCCTGGAAGTGAAAAATTGAAAATTGGAAACTGAATATGGTTAGATTAAAGACTTATTTCATGTGACTTGAAAAACGTTAATGTGAGAAAACATAAAACATGATTTTCATTTTCTTATTTTCATATTTAGAGAGCTGCTTATTAAAAAACATTTAGTGAGCAGCTTGTGTCTGTGTATATGCTTGGATATATCTAAGTTTTTTTTTTGGTTCAAAATACCAACAATGTATGAAAAGCAATGACACACACGCATGCATATGCACACGGGGGAAATTTAATGGCTGATGTTATGTCATTTCTGGCATGCAACTGTCTGCAGATGCTAGTGAATTTATCTGCCACATATGCCCAGCTATTAGCGTTACTATATTTGCAATTGCATATTGCACCTGCTTCATCAATTCTGTGCTCCACTCTCCCCTCCCCATGTATGTGGGCAATGTTTAGCTTTACAACTTCATATCTGTACTTGTTTATTTAAAGTGATGCTGTTGGCTTTACTGTTTTATGTTTTGCAATTGCATTTAGCACCTCTTCATCAATTCTGCATTCATCTCTATACCCATCTCTCTCCTCCACATGTGTGGGCAATATTGAACTTTACAATTTCACAGCTGAAATTTTTTGTATAAATTGATTTGACATGATTATGTATTGTGTTATTTGAGATTAGATATAGAGTCCTGTATTTTCTTACTGATTGGTTGTCTATTGACATCATTTATAATTTTAGGTTGGAATCTGCTGTCCTAGATCTAGTTGCTGATGATGGTGCGGGAATGAAGAAACAGAAATCTCAGTATCATTGGGACAAGGTACTTTAAGCCGTTAAATATTGATTATATTTATACTTATCAAAATATTGATTATATGATTCTCAAAAAAAAAAAGAAAAAAAAGAGAGAGAAAGATTATATTTATTTAAATTATTTTTCTTCTTAACATTATCAATCTGTTTGGTGGCAGAGGAGTAAAAAGTATATCAAGCTAAATAATGGTGATCGTGTTACAGCTAGTGGAAAGGTATTTATTCTTTGAAATTATTTTCCTTTTTTTTTTTTGGCTCCATTGGCAAATTACTTATCTACGCTTATAACATATTTGGCATTTAGAAGAAACGTGTATATTTTTATGCATCTGATTTTTGTGAGGGTGAATAAGATGGTGCGTGTTCTGTTTTCAATTCATAGTATTGAACTTGCTGGTAGTATTTCATTCAAAATAAGTCTTCATTTGTTGGGGCAAGCATTAAATGGTTGCCAGATCTTAAGTTAGACATAAGTTTGATATACTATGCCTTCCTACTTCCTTTCAAACTTGTCGCCCCATGTTGTCACTGGGATTATCTTGATTTTCCTTGTGTTTCTTGCACCAAAGGACTAGTCAACTGTCTAACACATGTATAATGAAGTAACAAAGTACAGTACTGTTCTGAGCATCCACAAAAGCCAATGGTTCTGTCCCTCATAAAAAGGATAAATAACTGAATTTTTGGATCATGCCTGTGGAGAAACATGTCATGTTTAGAAACCCTACTTCTGCAAGGAATGGAAGTTGCCTACATGGCCATTCAGTGACTGTTTTCGCAGTTGCTGGAAGAATGTTTTGGTCATTCTTGATAGAACTTTTTGAGACACAGAATTTGTGATTTTAGCATTTGAATGACCATATGTAGGTTAACTGTAGGGCTATATATTTGAATAATGCCTTTTGATTTCTCTTCCACTGCTTTTATACCTAAACATTTTTTAACCTGTTGGCATAAATTGAAAATGTGTTATTTTTGCATGTCATGTGTTTAGTGATGATCACAAAAGAAAGAAGACTGTTTCCGTCTCCTTTCTCATTTTTGAATTATCTTCCATGTATAATATTCCCTCAAATGGCATACAAGTAAAATATCTAGGTTGATGAATCCTTCTTGGTGCATCTTGGAATATGCAATTATATAGTAGCTAGTACTATTAGGGTCTTATGCTATGTGTCTGTCTGATATTAATGCTGTAACATGTGTTTATAAATAAATCATTTATTGTTATATTCAGAACAAAAATTGGAATTGCTTATATTCCCATCTTGGAGAATGAATGTTTTCTGTTTGTTTGTGGTGTAGATAAAGACAGAGAGTGGTGCTAAAGTTAAAGCTAATAAAACTGGGATATACAAGAAATGGAAGCAACAGTCGCACAATAAAGTATCTCTTAGAGGAGCCAATAGTGAAGGGAATGCTGAGGGATCCACAAGCATGTCAGGTAATTCAATGAATTGGAAGCTCCTTGTTGCTTGCTTTATCTACACTCTGACTCTCTCTCTTGAAGTTGGTTGAATGTTTTACTGTGTTTTGTCCAGTTTTCAGTAATGTGCAGTTAATAATTGCTTCGGATTTTGTCTGTGTTTTCAAAAAAAAAAAATAAAGAGGCAAGAATCGCATTAGAATTCTCAATGGGTTTTTCTTCCCCCGGGTCCCCATTTGATGATACTGATGCACTTGTTATTCTCTTGTTCTCCATTCAGACCATTTCTTCCTCACAACATGGGCCCTCTTTTTGTGCTTTTATGCTTCCTCTTATGGATATTTGGTTGCTTGGCTTGGCTTGGCTTTGCTTTTTCTTGGTCTTTCTTTTGTCTTTTTATGATCACAATTAAAATTAATCCTCCTTTTTAACCTGAAACAAATAGTAGGGAAATGTTTGTGTTTATACCCGTATACATAAAATCTTCATTTTTTTTTCAATAGATTTTTTATTTACTTAAAAAAAGAAGAAGAAGCAAGGTGTAAGGAAATGAATTGTGAGAATGTATTATCGCCCTTCCATCTTTTGTGCATGTTTTTTGATTTCTCATAGACCCAGGTCCCCCCTCCCCCCTTCTCTCCCTCAAGCCATTTGATTCTTTTCCCCTTCTTTTTTTTTTTTTTTTTTTTTTTTTTTTTACCCCTTCTCTCCCTCAAGCCATTTGATCCTTTTTTTTTTTTTTTTTTTTTTTTTTTCATTTAATGAATAAAATACTGCAGTATATTAGTACAATTTGAAAATTTTGCAACTCATTTCGTTCAATTTTCTCAGAATCAAATGGAGCATGTACTGTATATAACCAGTCTGAAAGTAATTATTGACATAATGCAGTCATTGGTCTTTGTCGTAGATCCCCATTTTGCATCACTTGGCCTTTTATACTCTTTCTCTAACTGGCGCTACCTCCAACTTATGGATCTCATGGTCCTGCTAAATGTCTTATGCTAGTTGATATACTGACGAGTACTTTCTTGAGTCTTCAGCCCAAATGTTCAATGAGATGAGGCTACACAATGCAGAAATACATGGACTAGTTAGCGCACACAAACACAAACCCAAGATTTTAGTAAATCTTACTAAATAATCACATGAAGAAAAATTTCCATTCTATTTGCTCTGTTATTGTCTGTCTACAGTTCATCACTAGTGTGTGTGTGTGTGTGTGAATATTGATTATATTGGGAATTTGTTGTCCCTCCATTCAATGTCAAAGCATATGATTTGATGTGTCTTTTATATTCCTTTCTTCTTAAACTTGCTTCTATTTTCAGGAGATCGTAGATCACAAGGGATTAATAGGAACTTTAGAGGAGGCAAGAAGCAGCATCATGTGCCTAATGCTCATGTACGTTCAGAAATTAAAGATCTAGAACAAGTTCGGAAGGAGAGGCAGAAAAAGGCAAACAAGATCTCCTTCATGAAGAGCAAATCTAGTAAGGGTAAAAAATTTAATGGAAATGGAAAAGGAAAAGGAAAAAGAGGAAAGGGGAGGAAGTAAATAGTTGCTGAAGGTGATTATTTTGTGTGTTTTGGAAATCACAGTGCTTTCAGATGATGATTTTACATACACATATAGCAAGCAGAGCCTGGATAGGGGCCCGGAAAATTTTGACAGCCAATTTATGTTATGTAGCTTTGTATTTTTGACCTTGTGGCTCAACAACTACCCTTTAAATATAATTAGTAAAATGCATTTATCTAAGTTCATATCTTTCTTTTGCCCACATCTTGGATGAAGTATCTCTGTTATTTTGTTTTCTTTTTATTCACGCTTTGCCTGGACAGAAACCCTTATATACGTTAAGTGTTAAAGAAATCTTTGTCTTTAACCTAAAAAAGTTCAAAGAAATCCTTAAGATATACCACGAGTTACCTCGTAGAAATGCATTAGTTATTTTGAATTTCTCTTGACTGTCTCCGCACCAAGTTTGTTTTTGGATGCGGCTCTTCTTCCCTAGAATGGTCATAGTGATCAGGGCTTTGATTGTCACATACTCATTCTGTATATTGTTTGTACACATTATAGGGGTGTTTGGTAAGTCGTTATGTTACATTACATTGTAATATTATGTTATTGTAATTTTCTATTTATGTAATCTCAATACAATAATACAACATTGTATTGTTTAAAAATGTGATGAGATTAAAATGATGTGATATATTTTATAATTTTAAACTATGATAATGTTAGAAAAAATAAAATAAATCAAAAACTTTAATGTTACATCATCGTAATGTGCATCTCATCAAGGGCATATCATAATGAACTAAACGTCTCCTGTTAAACGTGAACATTCTTAAAAATGTGTTAAATGTGAACATTATTAAAAAGTGAAAATCTAGTGTTAAAGTGTGGATATTGTGTGTACAGAATGTTTTAAATGCGAATATTCTTAAAGAGTGAAAATCTAGTGTGAGAGTATGGATATTTTGCGTATGGAATGTACATAAGAGATGAAGTATTTAAATATTGATTATGAAGAATTGATATAAATCAACTACTAAATTTAGCGGTAATATTCCGTATGTAAAAGGCATTTTTTGTGATTGGTAATTCTTTTGATATTGTATCTGTAATCCATGGATCTTGATCTGTCAAAATTGCCTTGGGTTGCTTCTTCATTAAATATGCAAAATTCTGCTAATCAAACACAAATTTATTAGAATATGGAAACATTTCAAAGTATATATATTAATATTATTCTACTAATTAATTAAATAAAATAGAAAAATAGTTGTACAAATTTATAAGATAAATAACATACCTTCATTAACCGTTGAAAAACACAAGTTCTTTTCATTTCACAAAAGTGCACAATCAAAGAGAATTCTTTTTCCATAATTATTGACACCAACAAAACTACCAAAAGGTATATCATAAGCATTTAACTTGAAGTAGTATAAAAAATCATCATTTTCATATTTTTGGTACCAATCAATACAATGAGGCAACCAAAAAATATGCTCCAACTTTTTCTCTTCATCGGTTGTAAATGCATATTAAAACTTAGAATTCTTTCCTTTAACAACTTTACAAAATTGTAAGAGATCCATGATATTATTATTCATTGCTTGCATATTTCTCATTTTCACATAAAGGTTATGAATATCTTGTTGAAAAAAAAGGAAGATGTCCACGTTTCACATTTTTCTTTAGTTCCATAACGTGTATTATTTCTCTAACTGAAAGTCTAGCTTCTTTATATAGGAGAATGCAATTTTTATTATCTTCAGTGATAACTTGATTGACTGGTAGAAATCACACTCTTGAAGGGGACAACAATTCATGGTTGTGATCTACAACAAACATAGTGACATGCCATTTTCTTGGAATGATGTCTATCGACTTTCGCAATACAATTGTTAGATGAGCTTTGCATCCACATTTTAAAGACTTTCTATTTCGTTGCTCCTTAGATGGATCTACTATTTTCAGTGGTTGTCTACCTTCCCGATGACAAAAGAAATCGCGTCTTGCTATTTCTCCATTTTTTTTCTCAGAACGACCTTTTCGAATAGTAAAACCACATCGATTTGCATAATTTTTATAGAAATTAAAAGCTTCTTCTTCGCTAAGAAAACATTGACCAACAAAAGGCTCAAATCCATTTTCTACTGAATTTATATCCTCATATTCTTCAATAACCTCCGTTTCACCTATTGGACATTCATTCCAATCAATTATTTTCTTTCCACAAGTGTTATTATTTTTTCCATCATTCGAAAACTCATTTAACTCAACACAATTCCTTGAAACACTTCCACGAATCTCACTTGCAATTAAATCATCATCAATTTGTGCTATAGTTACACAAGAATATTAAAAAAAAAAAAATCAATATCATATTCTATGATAAATGAAATACAAATTACAAATAAAATAAAAATAATATTACCTTCTTGAGGTGGTTCATTTAAGTCAAAGCAATTCATTGGAACAAATTGATGAGTTTCACTTTCAACTAAATTGCCATCCATTTGTGCTATATTAAGACAAGATTAAAAAAATCAGCATCATATTTTAGGATAAATGAATAAAAAAAATGATACAAATAAAATAAAATAATAGTAACTTCTTGAAGTCTTTCATTTAAGTCAAAACACTTCCTTTGAACAACTTGATGAGTTTCACTTACAACTACTCTCTCCTCCATTGGTGTTATGATATACAACATGTATTAAACATAAAGATTAACCTCATATTCAAATATATTTAAAAGACAAATATGAATTTAATAAAATAAAATAATTGTACCTTGTATAATAGTTGCTTAATCCTTTATTGAACATTTGAGCTTTTTTTCATCTCTTCTTCCCTTTGATATTGGTAAAGTGAAAGAAAGTGGGTTTCATATTGGTAAAGTGAAAGAAGATGAAGGCTAAAATATTGATGAAGTGAAATTAGGTGGGAAATAAAATGCGAATAGAGGGAAATGTATTAAAAAAGAACTTGTCATAAATACCAAAGAAAACAACTGTGATCAACTTCACGGCTAAAATAAATACCAGTTGAAAAGTCAAAAGTCAAAAGTCATTGATTACCATATTCCCACGCGAGTGGGGTTCAGCAAGAAATAAATATATTCTATTAAGTCGGTCCTCTCACAAGCTCGTGGTTCTATGGTGTAGTGGTTAGCACTCTGGACTTTGAATCCAGCGACCTGGGTTCGACTCCCGGTAGGACCTTTTTGTGGTGTGAGATTTTTTTTTTTTTTTTTCAATATTTATTGTTCTAATCAAAATTCTCTATCTCTGTAAAATCCATGAACTAACTTAATGCCTCCTAAGTCCTAACCTTCTCAGTTTGATGAAATGAATGTCATCTGATTGAGTAATGGTTTTTGGTTTTACTTTTATCTGTGTAAGTTTGTATTTATGTTATGTTTTTTCTCAATTATTCACATATTGTGAGGCTTGTATGTTCAAATTAGTTATGTGCTTGATCTGTACAACCACGAAACAATCTATGATCATTAGGGCCCACCCAATTTAGTCTGAGGTTTAAGACAGTTTAAGGTGGAGTTTTTTTTAATATTTAAATAAGATTTATTCAACTTTTTATATTATTAATATATATATATTATATATATTTTTTATTTAAACCATTCCTCTTGCTTTTTGAGAGGCAAAAGTATTATTAAAATTTTGTATTAATGACTTTGCTCTCATCTCTTTTGCAATGGATAATAACTAACTCACTTAGAGCATCTCCAGCAGATTCATCAAATTTTTGTACTATTTGAAAAATGAATAGTGACTTTTACCTTTATCTATCTACTTTTTTAAATACACCTTCCAACAGATTCTCTATCTCATTCTCTATTTCATTTAAATATTATTTTTTCTTTCATTATTTATTCTTTTTTTAACAACTACACATCTTCCAACATTTTTTTACTCAACACCTAATTATTATAATACAAAATAAGAATTTGAAGAATGAACAGTAGCCCATTAGACTTGATGGGCTACTGTTCATGAGCCCAAAAAAAAACTGACCTTGCTTAAGCTGCTGGAGCACTAACACAGCCATATTCTCCAAATTTTAGCTAATATATGTGGATGCCAATGCTCTTGGAGATGCTATCTTATTGTGACATAATCGATTGGCATAACATTACTTATATTTTTTAGTCAATTTATCATCTCAGAATTCCTTTGGGGCTGCATCACTGGATTTTGTTGTCGTTGCGGCATGGCCAATAGGATACAATGGTAATGGCGAATCCTTCACTAGGTTTGTCCTTGAGGATTTTGGAAGGAATGAATTGATTAAAACTGAGCTTGAGTTGGTTCGATTTAAGTTGGCAGATCAACTAGAAGCCAGATCAAACTTCTTATGTGCTTTGGTGTAATTTATTAATATAGAATATGTTGCCGTATATTTTTTTTTTATAAAGACAAAATTTGGCTACAAATTTGATGGTAGTTTAAAGTTACAACTTCTTTTAAAAAAAAATTAATATGACTACGTATTTTAAATATCTAAACATTACATTGCATATTTTTAATGTTCTTAACACACGTCCCTTTTAACACATGTCAAATTTTGTGTCAATTAAATGTTATTTACTATATGATCCATAAACTTAGTTTTTATGTATAATTTTAGAGTATAAAAACTTGCAATTTAAAAAATTTATTGATAAAATAACTATTTTATTTTTTATTTTTTTAGAAATTTTGCAAGTATGGGAGATATAAGAAGAAAATGTAATCCAATAGTGGATTTGTCAAAATCCAATAAAAAGATATTTAGTAAAATTATAGCCTAAATACTGCAACTAAATTTGTAGCCAAACTTTATCTATTAAAAAATGTCATCCCATTATCATATTAGGCATTTAAGTAATGAAACTAACAAAAGTTGACAGTAAGATGAACAACGCTTAATTTTAAAAATTTAAGAATTAATAAGGATCATTTCAAATTTTAGAGATTAGAAACACTCATTATCTAAATTTCAAGGATCAACAATATAATTTAACCTAGAAATTAATAGTCACAATCACAAACTGACACCCCAATCTTCAGCCACACTACATTTTAATTCGACATAATCCACATATCCTACTAAAAACAGGGTGGGCACATAATCAAGCCCAACAAAAATCTCCCATAGACCCCACCCCAAAAAAGCCCACATTAAAATAAAAACCACATGATACACCAAAAAAAGTAACCCCACATGGATCCCTCCACCAATAATATAGAAGCCCAAACCCAGCTCACCAACATCACCTTTGTTTTTTTTTTTTAGTGAAGCTTTAGAAAACCAACATCAACCTTGGAAAGCAATTTGCAAAATATATAGAAAATCACATTTTAAAATCTTAAATTAATTTAAGGATGTAACAAAATGAAATCTTATAGTTCAAAAATTACCATTTAAATATAAGAAATGTTAAGTTCACAATATTTTTACAGTTAATCCTAGATGGTAAGTTGTTGCTACCTATTACTGAGCTCTCAAAAAACAACAAATTAAATCATACGGTTTCACAAGGAACAAATAAAACTTGAGTTTCTTTTTTATGTTATATTTTTTTTATAATTTTAATCAAACCTTTTTTTTAGGGGAAAATTGAAATCAAACCTTAATCCATCTAAGTGGAACGATATTGTGTTTGAGCTTTAATATGAATTAAGAGTTTAAATTTTTATAAGGTTTAATTTATTACTTCTTGAAACCTTAGATTTAATATGTTACTTTTGAGCCTATAGAGGTTTATTGTCACACCTCTAAACTATGTTTAAATTATAATTTCTAAAAAAGCATTATCATAAGCTCCACCATTGTGACAGTTAAAAAAAAGTGTTTCCTCCCGCGAAAAAGCAGTTTCAGGTAATAGTTTATTAGTTTTGAGAACTGGAAAGACTAGTGAGGCTCGTGGGGTTCAAAAACTTAGCACCCTCTCTTTCTTTATAATATATATATATATATATATATATATATTTAAACCATTCCTCTTGCTTTTTGAGAGGCAAAAGTATTATTAAAATTTTGTATTAATGACTTTGCTCTCATCTCTTTTGCAATGGATAATAACTAACTCACTCAATCTTACTGTGACATAATCGATTGGCATAAGATTACTTATATTTTTTAGTCAATTTATCATCTCAGAATTCCTTTGGGGCTGCATCACTGGATTTTGTTGTCGTTGCGGCACGGCCAATAGGATACAATGGTAATGGCGAATCCTTCACTAGGTTTGTCCTTGAGGATTTTGGAAGGAATGAATTGATTAAAACTGAGCTTGAGTTGGTTCGATTTAAGTTGGCAGATCAACTAGAAGCCAGATCAAACTTCTTATGTGCTTTGGTGTAATTTATTAATATAGAATATGTTGCTGTTTTTTTTTTTAAAAAAAAAAAGACAAAATTTGGCTACAAATTTGATGGTAGCTTAAAGTTACAACTTCTTTTAAAAAAAATTAATATGACTACATATTTTAAATATCTAAACGTTACATTGTATATTTTTAATGTTCTTAACACACGTCCCTCTTAACACATGTCAAATTTTGTGTCAATTAAATGTTATTTATTATATGATTCATAAACTTAGTTTTTATGTATAATTTTAGAGTACAAAAACTTGCAATTTAAAAAATTTATTAATAAAATGACTATTTTATTTTTTATTTTTTAGAAATTTTGCAAGTATGGAGGATATAAGAAGAAAATGTAATCCAATGGTGGATTTGTCAAAATCCAATAAAAAGATATTGAGTGAAATTATAGCCTAAATACTACAACTAAATTTGTAGCCAAATTTTATCCATTAAAAAATGTCATCCCATTACCATATTAGGCATTTAAGTAATGAAACTAACAAAAGTTGACAATGAGACGAACAACACTTAATTTTAAAACTATAAGAATTAATAAAGATCATTTTAAATTTTAGAGATTAGAAACACTCATTATGTAAATTTCAAGGATCAACAATATAATTTAACCTAGAAATTAATAATCACAATCACAAACTGACACCCCAATCTTCAGCCACACTACATTTTAATTCGACATAATCCACATATCC
The DNA here is from genome assembly GCF_002906115.3 of Quercus suber. Lineage (NCBI taxonomy): Eukaryota > Viridiplantae > Streptophyta > Magnoliopsida > Fagales > Fagaceae > Quercus > Quercus suber. The sequence continues at coordinate 524,309 of NW_027069713.1, forward strand.
TACTAAAAACAGGGTGGGCACATAATCAAGCCCAACAAAAATATCCCATAGACCCCACCTCAAAAAAGCCCACATTAAAATAAAAACCACATGATACACCAAAAAAAGTAACCCCACATGGATCCCCCCACCAATAATATAGAAGCCCAAACCCAGCTCACCAACATCACCTTTGTTTTTTTTTTTTTTAGTGAAGCTTTAGAAAACCAACATCAACCTTGGAAAGCAATTTGCAAAATATATAGAAAATCACATTTTAAAATCTTAAATTAATTTAAGGATGTAACAAAATGAAATCTTATAGTTCAAAAATTACCATTTAAATATAAGAAATGTTCAAAAATTACAATATTTTTACAATTAATCCTAGGTGGTAAGTTGTTGCTATTTATTACTGAAGTCTCAAAATATAACAAATTAAATCATACAGTTTCACAAGGAACAAATAAAACTTGAGTTTCTTTTTTATATTATATTTTTTTATAATTTTAATCAAACCTTTTTTTTTAGTGGAAAATTAAAATCAAACCTTAATCCATCTAAGTGGAATGATATTGTGTTTGAGCTTTAATATGAATAAAGAGTTTAAATTTTTATAAGGTTTAATTTATTACTTCTTGAAACCTTAGATTTAATATGTTACTTTTGAGCCTATAGAGGTTTATTGTCACACCTCTAAATTATGTTTAAATTATAATTTCTAAAAAAGCATTATCATAAGCTCCACCATTGTGACAGTTAAAAAAAAGTGTTTCCTCCCGCGAAAAAGCAGTTTCAGGTAATAGTTTATTAGTTTTGAGAACTGGAAAGACTAGTGAGGCTCGTGGGGTTCAAAAACTTAGCACCCTCTCTTTCTTTTTCTTCATATTCTCTCTGTTTTTATAATCTTTATTGCATTCTAGCTAGAAGCTCAACGAGTCCAAGAATACAGGAGACTAGGATACAGAATTAATGGTTAAGGAAAGCGAGTACTATGATGTTCTTGGAGTTAGTCCCTCTGCTTCAGAGGAGCAAATTCGCAAGGCTTATTATCTCAAGGTCTGGATTGCATCCCATTCTTGTGCTGTGTTGTGTTATGTGTGTGCCACTACTCACTAGGACATATATATATAATGTTTGATTGATTCTCTCATGTTATCAGAGTTTTCAAGTTGCCTTATCAATTTGGTTTCTAATAATTCACATGCCATATTTCGTATCAAAGAAATGAAGTGATGTGTTTCAATTGATTTTATTTGACATATTTCACTATGTTCTTTGTTATATTTGTAAAGCTAGATCCTAGATCACCCTGCTAGATCTTCATGGATTATTAAATGGGGTTGTCTTATTTCATCTGTTATAGATTTTTCTTTGATTGGTCATACATACCTACATGTCTTATGAAATAATCATGTAAATTTTGGAATTAGACTTTCTTGAAAATAGTTTCATTATTGGCGTTTCATTTAGTAGTTTTTCCCCCCTGCCTCTGAGATCATATAGTGAGTAAGAGCTGCTAATTCTGGTACAGGCAAGGCAAGTTCATCCGGATAAAAATCCAAATGACCCTCAGGCTGCTGAGAGATTTCAGGTAAGTCCATTGCTGTTTACTAATTTTTTCCTGTAAACAAAATTCAAGTAAAGTCAGCTCATTGCATTACTCTTGATGTTTTCTTTTATCATAGTCCTTAATCTACATTTTATGATTGCAGGTATTAGGTGAGGCTTATCAAGTTTTGAGTGATCCAGTGCAAAGAGATACTTATGATCAAAATGGAAAAAATTGCATATCTAGGTAATCCTTTTATGCTTGTGCTCATGGAGCTATTGTGAGTTGTCCTATTAATGCTATGTTGAGTTTCATATTACTATCAAAAAACAATAAGGACTCTATTAGCAGAAAAATATTTGATTTTCATTAACATTTCTTCTTCTTTAGTTTTATGGAATGAATTTTTTGACACAAATTTTAGCTTCATTTCTGTAATGTTTATTTCATAATGTACTGCATACCAGAGTCCAGACCAAACAACTCATCCTGCTAGATGTAGCCGTCAAACAAAGCATAGAATTGTCATAATAATCGTCAAACAAAACAAAGCATAGAATTGTCAAACAAAGCATAGAACAAGGTCCTAGTTCATTTATTTGTCTCTAGCTACTGAGTTCTATGAGACACAAACTTAACACTCAAAAGATACGTGGAAGTATCATTAAGAATTCTTTTCTGCACAATGCTCTTCCTCGAACATTTTACCCTACACTCCTAATAATCTTTTGTTTTCCATTCCAGAGAAGCCATGCTTGACCCCATGGCTGTCTTTGCTCTACTCTTTGGAAGTGAGTTATTTGAGGACTACATAGGACATCTAGCTGTGGCATCAATGGCTTCTTCTGAATTAGCGGGTGAGAGTGACAATCCTGAGAAAATGCACGATAAATTGAAGGCAAGTTCAGTTAATCCAAAATCTGTTGTGTTCTGCCAGCATTCGAATTAACAGTCTATTTAGCATATTCCTCCATATTGGTTATCCAAACTCAAAATGAAGTTGTAGCAAGATGTTTTATCTGAATATTTTTGAAATTTTCACATTGTTCACAGATAAATGTCATTCAATGTCTTATGTATGGTTGCTCTGGTGGTTAGAATTCTGAAACAAAAAATTATATATAATCAAAAGCGTTAGCTGGCTGCAACCATCTGCTAAATTACCTCCTGATATGACCTGTATATCCTTTGGCCTTCTTCAACTCTCATGAGTTACAGCCAGATGTAGCTTTAACTTACACATTGCTTAACTTATCATCCTATTGGATGCTACTGTTATTTACGTTTTTTAGTACACCAAAAAATAATCAAATCATATTTTGTTTCTATAATGCATTTCTCTGGCCTTACTGGCAACTTCTTGGTGTGCAACTACATAATGTAGGCTATCCAGAAAGAAAGAGAAGAAAAGCTAGCAAGATCACTGAAAAGCTTTCTTAATCAATACGCTCAAGGAGACAAAGAGGGATTCTTATGGCTTGCAGAATCTGAAGCCAGACGGCTTTCTGGGGCAGGTTAGTTAAGCTTCCTCCTGCCTCTTCTAATTTCATTTTATGCATTCAAACATAATCTTGATAGTGACAGGGTTATGTGTTTTGCCTATATATTATGCGGTTTACTATGTTAGTTATTTGGTTCCTAAACTGTACAAGGAATCTCTGACTCCAAAATTTAATGACCAGTATTGAACGATAGACTAATTAATGTTGTCCATTACTCTACAATCTTGACAAAATTAAAATTGAAAGTCACATTTGCTCTCAATTTTAGTAGCTATTTCTACTTTATCTATTATGATTTTGTCTTAGTTGTTTTGTTTATTAGAATACTTTCAAACCTTGCTTTAGTTGTTTATGATATAGAGACAGTATGTTGTTGATTTAGAGAAAATGAATAATGTTGTATTTCAGGATTTATTTTTCCTTTTTTGTTTCTCTTGCTTGGTAATATTTACCCCAAACAAGAGCTTACATAGTATAGACATGTTTTTCAGGTAGTTTTGATAATCTTTATTGAATTCTTTCTTTTTCAATAATCTTGATAATCTTTAATCTAAATAATGATAATGTTGTCTTTCAGTATTTCCTTAAAAAGTTACTAAAATTGTTCGGGCTTGGCCAAGTGTGAGAGTTGACAATTGATGAGAGAAAATAGAAAGTATGGATAAGGAAAATGGGAATATGACATTCTTTATTGAAAGATAATCAGTCTCAACTCCTAATAAAAATATTTTTTGGAACTTAGATTCACCTTGGTTCCTAAAATATTTTGGTTCAACATCTATGTATAACTAGGTAATTTTTCTTATGTTTTTTTTTTTTTGTGATAAAATATTCTCCTCAATTATACCTCTGTCTTGAGATTCACTTGAAGCAAAAGACTACTTTCGTATAGACAAAGTCTAGATGATGTTTCATTCCAAGGCTGAATATCACCCATAATTTATGCCTCCACTACAGAAACATATTGTCTGGGATGAGAATCCTACGCAAGCTTAATGAAAGGTGGATTCTCTATCAATTTAGAGAACCCAATAGTCTGCAGTGTATGAATTGATTATAGGCAACTATTAGTCATTAAGAACCCTCTAGTTATCTTTCTACTTCACAGATAAATGTATTAATGTCTGTAATTACATTCTACAATTTTATTGACAGTATATTAATGCATGAGCCTGCCATTGGTGCACATACATGATGTTGCTAAACGATTTCGATTGTCTTCTTATGCAGCTTCTGGAGTTAACATATTAAACACTATTGGCCACATATATTCTAGACAAGCAGCACAAGAGCTTGGAAAGAAAGCCATTTATCTAGGAGTCCCATTTTTGGCAGAGTGGGTTCGGAATAAAGGACATTTCTGGAAGTCACAGATAACTGCAGCAAAAGGTATGTTAATATGAGCCCTGCTCCCCCTCTTCTATCTCTCTTCCCAAAACCACATTTCTGCTTGGAACTTTTGAGCCTTTGCTACTAATTGCATTAAGAAAATATATTCAGGTGCTTTTCAGTTACTGCAACTTCAAGAAGACATCCGCCACCAATTTAAAATGGATGGTATTCCTCCTGAAAATGATGTTGAATCACATGTACGCTTGAATAAAGACACACTGATGAATTCATTATGGAAATTGAATGTAGTAGATATTGAAGTAACCCTAATACATGTGTGCCAAATGGTGAGTTTCTCTGTTTCTTCCAATCAACTAACACTTGTTCATGTTGCACTTCTGTTCTTTCCTGCTAAGTTAGAGCAATTCATGAAATATTAACTGCTTGAAGAAATAGTACAAATCTCAATTACTTAAGGTCCTTTATATGAATTTAAATTTCATTGCAGGTGCTAAGGGAAAATCATGTTAAGAAGGAAGAACTTAAAGCTCGTGCTAAGGCTTTGAAACTTCTTGGGAATATATTTCAGGTGAAATGATTATTACAATTTTCCAAAGAACCTTGTGTTTGTATTTTTTTGTGAAATAATTTCATAAATTGCATTTGCCTTATTTATTTTTTAATGTTTTGAGTATATTAATTTTTCAATGTTTATACTGCCTTCATTGGACAAGCTGTAAATCATTCATGGGATGAATGTTCATCCATTTGATATAATGAGATTATGAGAATGTAAAATGACTCGCATACAGTCATAACGAATGATAAGATGATGCTCACATAGTAATAAGCTAAAATCTTGGATTGAAATAAGTTAATGAACAACTTGGTCCTTGAAAGGAAAAGGGGGAAAAAAAAAAGCGGCTACAATCATGATGATGTTGCTGAAAAGATGTTTTCTGGTTACTGTCTATTAATTGATGGTGCTTTCGGCAGGGAAAGCATGTACAAAGTGGAGGCACATCAAAGAAGAAAGATGCTGCTGACACTGATGATGATGGAAGCAGTTCTGATTCCAGTTCTGAGGATGATTCACCGAGAGCACTTTCGTATCGAACCCCCCAACTTACTCAGGCATGTTAGAAAATTTTTGTAGACTAAAAAATCTCATTCCAACAGAGTGATTAATTTATTATATTAGATAAATGACATATATCATTATTGGTTCATTTTTCTTATCTGACAGGGTATTGGTAGACTATTTAGATGCCTTTGTAACCCAGCATTTGATGTGGATGATGAAGAAATTGTCTACAAAAGCAAATGATGAATCATGACATGTAATTAGGGTCCACAAATGAATTTGAGTGCATGTCAATAAGTGTTGAGATTTCTCTCCTATCAAGTCATGAATATACCGAAAGGGCTTGTTGTCGATTAGAGGGTTTTGTTCCATTGGAGACAGTGGTGTAAGCCTTGAATTTGAGTTGTGTGATTATGTATTTAAATAGGAGCGCATCATTGACACCATTTTGATAAGCTCTGATTTTAAAGTGGCTTAAGTGCATCAATGTAGAAGTGACTGTGTCTATTACAAAATTAACAGTATTATGATAATGGGATACATTCCTATTTAGTCTTGTTCATCTTTTGTTAGGCAAACAATGGAAAGAGAAAGCTTTGATTGCATGTTCCCACCTTTGAAATTCTAACATTGCTGCAACCAAATAATGCAACAAGATGCATCAGTAGCTGCACTACTAACAGTCACTTTAAGCTGTCTAATCAATGGATATCTTAGAAGTTCAAGATTTCTCACACAATAAAATTACATATTGATTGACCATGCAAAACTAGATACGACCAGAAAATGCACCTGAGTGGGAGATTCTTGATGTCAAAAGCGATTTATGGACTGGGCCAAATCTGATGAACCTCGGAATAACGTTATTACTAAACAGAACTTATTCAATATCATGTTTTTTTATTCAGCTTTATGAGATTCCCAAACCAAAGTTCTACAAAACTGATTACTGGAATTCAGCTTCTCCGAGCACCCTTGTTACCTCTTTGGCTCTTATAAACATGGCTGACCAATTATATAGTGACTATGTTTACAGAGCTAGACCAGAGCAAAACTAACAATAAGTAAGTGATATAACCAGCTCTTCTCCTTAGTTCAGTTATTTTAGCATTTTTATGTCCACCTCATTTGTGCTTCTCTCATATTTATCTCTAGATTAAGTTAGATGAAATTGTATAATTCTTGCCTTCGACAATGCTCAAACTAGTTCAAATCCTTTTGACAAATGATGCCAAAGTGGCTTGCTAAAGTAATAACTTTTATTTTATGATCTCATTGATGGAGAATTTAATGGTCAATATTAATAGAACATTAGAACTGATGCATCAACAAACAATAGTATAACAGTATGTTAGCTTTTTCTGTAAGCAATTGAATACCTTTTTGACTGTTAAGCTGATGTGTTCTCTTAAACTCTCTCTCTCTCTCTCTCTCTCGGATGCTTCGGTCTTCCTTTTGTCATATATCATCTCCTTATCAGCCTCACAATTAAATTCTGGGTGTAGAACTTCCAGGTCCCCATTCGTTTCACTTTCTTTCATGTACGTCCTGCTGCTTACCCCCAATGTATCTGTAAATTTCAAATTGAAGATATCTATGTTTTTCTTCGTAAATAAGGTTTTGTTTACTTCATTTTTAAATTATGTTTCACTTCCAAAGTTGGATAGTAGCTCAGTTTTGGTCACAAAATCAATAAACTTATTTTTACTTTTTAGAATGCCTTTTACTTGAAAAAAAAAAAAAAAAAACCATAGATTTCTTATACCTAAATTTCTGGAAAATTATACTTAAAATTTTAATCCAGTGACAACTTTTTAGTTCCAATTACAAACTCAATTGTTCATTAAAGTGCATTGCTCGGATCAAATGCTAGAGAATTATTAAATTACAAATCTACTATCTGGGAAAGCTACTATTCTTTATCTGATTCCCATCAGCCTCCATTTGAAGTCCAATAAGTTGGATATTATGGTCAAACTGCCTGACCAATCTAGATTGCCAATACCATAATCGATTCTTTTTTTTTTTCTTTTTCTTTTTTGTAGTTAAGTAATTTGAAAAAGGTGATAAGAGTGAATTAGGGTGAATTAGGCGCTAAGAAACAAAGAAAATTTCCCCTATTTGCACCTTAAAATAAAGATCTATTCAAAACAAATGCAGGACTACACAATGAAGGCCTTGATGTATGCTCCAAACCCATCCCCAAAGCAATACTCTAACTTGCAAGGTAGGTACTAACTTCCAACTCCTGCTTTGGCAATGTGGGACATTTAGTAACAAGATAAATATTCCTAACATTAGTACCATAGGGTCCATAACCAACAGAACTTTTAAGGTTCAACAACAAATTTACCTTCCCAAAGTCCAAACGCTGCAGAATTCACATACATAAAAAGCGTAAACATAGAGTTTAAAGCATTTTTCATTGTCACTAGGTTAACAAGAAACGGCTGCACATTTGCAACCAAAGTTTTCTAAAATTTAATACATACATACATACAAGGGGGATATACTCTTCTTTGGGCCCTTCATGACAGCTCCCATAGACTTCTTATCTCAAACCTTTGTTCAATGAGCTGGGTGAAGAAAAGTGGTGGCTGTGCGGTGTGCTTGGACTGCACAGGCACAATGCACAGACATCAAGTTCAAACAGCCACTCATGATAAGTGAGTGCCTTCCTGAGCAAGTGTGAAGAGACGGAAATGAATCGCAAACTGCCTGAACAGCGGGGGGAGTGAGTGCTGTGCACTGGCTGATGTTAAGCGTTCTAAGCCCTTCCTCCTCATTCATTCCTTTCACGGGTTCCCACATTGTAGTCTTGTTATTCACTCGGCTGTGGGCCAATGAGTACATAGCTCTGTCTGTAATGTTCTGACAGTAGTATAAGCCAAGGGATATCAGATGATGGCATCTATTTGCAAGAGCAATCACACTATCGTCTGCAATTATAAGTATTGAATGGGTCAACATTTTTACAATCATGACAATCCGAGTATAGGTTACCACTACTATTATTAACTTAAAGGCATAAAAACTCTTAAAAAATGCATAATTTCTCACTAATCCAAGTATAGGTTACCATTACTATTATTAACTTAAAGGCATAAAAACTCTTAAAACATGCATAATTTCTCACTAATCAATAGTTGTGAGGAAGATTAATATACTACCATTTACATGTTGGATTGTTCATAAATTTCATACAAATACTAAATCATTAACATTCTTCCATTATTTCAAATAAAAACAGGTAAACATAAAACATCTTAAAAGGCTTTAACATGCACCAGAGTTGGTCTTGATTTTTTACTTCCCAACTATGACCTTCAAATCTCCAAACCATTTAGATGAAAGAGTTTCATTGATTGCCAGCATACATAAACTCAGAATGCAAATTCTGCCTTGTGAGAATTCAGAAGCAAGGGCAGAGAGTACTACAGATCAGGAAGAGGAGTAGAGCTATAGAGATAATGAGATTTGAAGAACATAGTGATCATGCAATTAGTTGGCCTATTACGCATTGAAAAATCTACAATGGGTTAGCAATGACAACTGGTAGTTGGAACTGATGAAACAGACAATGTGTGAATCGAAATTGAAGGGTTCCACCTTATTAGTTTTGGTATACTAAGACAGACCTATATTCAAGTGACTTGGTTTCCAGGCAGCTGCAGATAGAGAGAATCAACCAGGTGATAATAAACCAGTTATAATGGGAACATCCTCAAGAATAAAGATATTAAAAATCCTCAGAAATGGACTTGACCTTCAGAAGGAACCATGAGGCAAATAGTATTGAGATGATACTGATACACCGGGATAGAAGACTAAAAAATTGGTGAAATTTGAGCACCAGAACCAACTATTATACCTGTATATTTATTCTCTCAGCTTACAAATGATAATCTTTGACATTTCAAAAATCTTCATTTAGTTACCCATAGATATGAAATACCTGTTATTAGGACACAGCCACACAAATCGACACATCTGAGATCAGGGCATCCGTATGCTAAGCTCATCACTCCCACGTCACTTACATTCTCACACCATCCAAGATTTAAAGTCTGCAACTGACTGCAGTAAAGTCCAATAGCCTGCATATAATTTAGTAAACTTGATAGAATTATCTCACTTCTTATGCCTTAAATTACAAACAATGAATTAGTAACTCATTTATACCTGCAATGCACTGTCAGTTGGAGCTCTTACACATCCACAAAGATTTAATGATTTTAACTTTCTGCAAAACCTAACTAGATATGCAAGAGCATCGTCACTAAATGCTGAACACCCACTGATGTTGAGTTTCGTAAGGTTAGGGCAACCATGAGCCAGGGCATATAGTGAGCGGTCACGAAGCTTGAAGCTTTTGCTGAGGTCCAGGATCTGCAGATCATGACAGCAATTTGCAATAGTTTCAACAGCATTATCCTCAAGCTGTGGTTTTTGTTCTTGGCGCAGTGTCAAAGACTGCAATTTCGTGAACTTTGGAACAAGAGATAGGACCAAGTTATTCATGTTCTTACTGCACCTGAAAAAACAGTTCAAGGCAACCAGTAGGCAAGGTAATCCAGGGAAATCATACTACTTAGTTCATGAAATTAAAGACCAAAATGTCTTGATATAATCATTAACGATTGTTTATGTATTATATTATAAATGGAAACTAAAAGAACCATATATCTCAGTTATCTCACTTCAGACAATTGAAAAGGAAAAGTAAATATATGATCGAGTAAACTCATCTAGTGTAAACTATATTAAGAAGGTTCAATTATTTAAAGCATCAAAAGTTCATATATTTTTTCTCCCCTTGCTAACAATCTTGAAACTCATGAAGGAAAGAAATTGTAAAATTCTCAAGACAGCAAATTAATTTAGATCTGAAGAAAGAACCAATGACAGGACTTCATACATTCTTCACATGTGTCTTCCACATGCACCTTTACATCTGAACACATGCATGTTCATCATTATAGAGGAAGACGTGAAGGTAAAATGCAATTGATCCTACATGTACCCAGATTATCCCAAATAATACAGAAAAGGAAAGACAATGGAAATTAATATATAGTTAACACACGTAATCTTTTCGAGTACAATAGGATTCTACTCAAAATGCACATAAATCCCAAGTGATAGTTCAAAGGTTGCACAACCATACAATTAATAAACACCAGACCCTACTACAAATTCAGGTTTCCATCTCAGTTCATGAAATTCACCCCTTATGATTCAGCAGAAACAAGGAAATTTGTACAGTAACAGCAGTTGAAATGGAAACACGATCAATCCAGTCATCATTCACAATATATTAGTATCAATTTAAATAAATGCATAACCATATTTGTGCACAGGTAAAGCATGCCCTACAATGGGCTGCATAGAAGGGTATCTCAGAGCATTAGAAAACTTGAAAATTAGCATTCCCAAAGTTTCATAACTCAAAAGAAAGAAAAAACAAACTTATCAGTTTCAAGAAGTCATTCACGTCTCTAAAGTAGACTGCTTTAGCAAGTGCAAGTTGGTGAAGAAAATGGGGAACAATCTTCTCCATGGGGTTTTAAGGGGCAAAGTTAAAAGTGGTATATAATTGAGTTTTGGGGTGGGGGTGGAGGGGGAGGAAGAAGAAGAAAGAAAAAGATTACCAACTCCAAAGAAGCAAGACTTGGCCTGTTCCATTGTCTCCAACGTGATCAAGCAATGTAATAAAGTGATCTTTATCACTTCAAAAACAAATTTTTAGAACTTTAAAAGCTATTTCCTACTTTGAGATGCCCATCACTTAGAAAATTCTCTCACTTTGTAAGGATGAAATAATAATACTCATCACAGGAACTCATTGCATCAAAGCAGTCAAAAAAGCATATAGTGACAAGAGAAATGCATCTCAATGTAATGGCTTTAATCTTAAAAGCCATAAATTCCCCATGTAGCATAAGATACCTATAGAATTGCAAACACCCGTGTAACACATTATAAGACCGAAAAAAGAAGAATAATAATATACGAATTTAAGCGAAGTGCAGAGCTATAAGACTTTACACACTTAAAAGCTAATGAATCCACAACAGAACTGCGCAGCACTGAGTTCTTATAGATATCATATCCTTCTCTATTCTCTCCCCCCTTTAAGGGCACCTGGTTAAATCCATAAAGAATTAAAAGAAGAAAATATAAAAAAGTCAAATTTAAAAAGGGGAAATACTCACTCACATAATAGCAATAATTTTTTTATATTTATTTTTAAGTCTAAGCAAGTCTTCAGCTTCTTCAAAGCAACACTGACACCTTTTTACAATTAATCATACAGAACCAATTCCAAACATTTGAACAAAAGTTTTGTAATGAAATTAGCTAACACTAAAATCCTATCAAAATCTCTTCTAACTTGAAAGCCAACACAATAAACCATAGAAATCCACACAGTCTATACATGGCATACAACAACAACAACAACAACCAAGTCTTAATCCCAAAATTTTTGGGGTCCGCTATTGATCCTTAACAGACTAGTCAGGATCGATCACATGTATGAATGCCATATAAAGCCCAGGGAAAAAGAAATAATCACAAACACTTTTAAGTTAGACATAGTGAGGGTAAGCAAAACAAAGATATACCATATGAGAGACAGATGGGTAAGGCCCAGGAAAATAGCATCTCTCCAGCCACGACACACTCCAATTGCCACAAACACCGTCTGATCATCCACAAGAGATAAAATTTGCAACAAGAGCTCCATAGGAATATCCTTCCACTCATTGATAACCCCACCTTCCATTTTCACTCCTCCTTTACCAAAACCACTTCCTCCAAGCATCATAAGCTTCTCAAAGCACAAGTTCAAGTCCTCAGTCTTCAAGTTGTCTTTACCCACCATTTCACTCACATAAAAGCTGATGCACCACTTTTCACTCCAACCTCTATAAGTAGTACTGCAAAATTCCTCGGTCCTGTCACCAAATAGAAGAGAGCAACGGATAAGTCTCACATATACAAAGCAAAAAAAAAAAAAAAAAAAAAAAAACGTATACAAATTTCAAGACCTTAAATTCTGCAAGAGGAATTAAAAATATGTATATATCGTAAACCGACAAGAAACTAGGAAAACCAACACAAACCCATGTGTGATGTGTCATCACCATAAGAATTTGGCAGAGTTGTAACTGACAGAAAGTAAAAGAATTCAATTTACAACCAAACACCTGGCAATCCACTAGCCTATACACAAACAAGCATATTGCTAAAGACCCTTTATTTTTTTTCTTCTTGAAACTCACCATTTTACCTGCTAAAGTTATCTAAAACAGAGAAAATTAATGGCAAACAGAGAAGAAAATGTTGAAAAGCAATGAATTTGAAAGCCAAAGAGCCCTCTTTTACACAAAAAGAAAGATACCCATTTCTCAAAACTCAGAAATAATCCCGAATTCGTTCAAGTTAAGCTCAATTTTAGACAGAAATGATCATCAACAAAACATTAAAACAAAAACAAAAACAAAAACTTTTTTCATATAGAAAATATATAGTTCACCTCTTCAGGGCTGACAAGCAAACCAAAAAATTCTAAACAAAATAAATAACCAAACAACTTGATTAAAAATAGAAAAAACAACAACAATAACAGAAATTTACAACAACAAAAGGAACAATCTGCCAAAGAAAAATTGGGGTTTGATTATATACCTGTGTTAAAGTGACAAGGTGAGCTAAAGTTTTGAACTTTTACTCAGTTTTTGTTTTGATGGTGTGTGGTATTTTGTGATGGTCAAGTACTAGAGAAAAAGAAACGATTGGTTCTCTCTATTATATATACACTTTCTTCATTTTAATTTTTCAAGACTGTCTGTGAGAGAAGAAGAGGAAAAAAAATATTAATAAATAAATAAAAAAGAGAGAAGAAAAAATGGAGGGAGACTGAAGAGTGTGCCGTGATGGTAGGATTAGCGACGTGTATGGTGCCACGTGGCTGTAATTTAGTGACCCTCCGTGAAGTTGGACCCACTTAAAGTGGCCTTTGATTTTGATAAGAATTTAGGAAAATTTTATAATTTCTTTTTTTTTTGGTTGATAGACTCAAGAACTAAAAATTTATCAACTTAATTAATGGAAAAAATGTTGTGAAGTAGTGATCATTTATACTTGGATTTATAATTTTTTCTTTATGACCTCACACACTACCCTGTCAGGGTTGTGATAAAGTTGTATAATGATTTGTGATACTAGATTTTTTCTTAGCATTGACTTATTCCATTCACCTTACAATAATTATTTTATGTGATTGACTATGAGTCGTTAAAAAAGAGTTTGACTTAATTTTAGTACTTTTTCAACTGGACGTCTCTTTTTATTTTAAATATATAACAGCAAGTGGTAATATGTTTTAATCTCCATACTTTTTTTTGATGAAATTAATCTCCACATTTTTATTTAGTTAATGAATAATGTGGCAATTTCTTATTAAAACAAAATGAGATTTTAGTTAAAAAAATATTGAAGATAAGCTAAATTCGTGAAAAAAAAAAATGACAAGTCTATGTGAAAGTGATAAAAAAATCAGTTATAATTTGTCACATAATAAAGTATGTGAAATAGTTTGTAATCTTAGAATTAATGCAATTTGAACGGCTGAGTCAGCGCAAGGGAAAAGATGAAAAAAAAAAATTATGTTTGGTTTTATGTTAACAAAATAATAATATTATTAACACGTGCATGTAAAAAATGGTGTTCTTCTCTTTTTTATTAAGTAAAAATGATGTTCTAATATTAGTGTCAATAATTATGAAAAAAAATCATTATAAAGACAGTTTCTTCCAAATGAAATAATCTCTTTCAATTTGATGCAACTTATAAAATTATCCACTTAAATTAAATCATCTTATTTAATACACATGAATAATTTTATTCATATATAACATAAAATACATGAGTAATTTTGTGGTAAAAATAACTACGTGTCTAATGTTTATGAAAAATAGGATACATACATAAATATATATAATAAAGAAAAAAAAAAGTTTCTAATACCAAACTAGAAGCAAGCAAAAACCTAAAAGTAAGTAAATAAATAAAGAGAAAGAAAAGGAATCGAAGTTTGTAGAAAGTTACTAAAAACAAGAAGCAAACGCTTTAAATATTAAATTAACATAAAAAAAATAAAATGGAAGATGTATGATGAAGAAAGAGAATAAGTTGAATAACCAATAATAAAGGCAGTACGTGGTAGAACTAGAAGGTTCCATTTATTTTGTTTAAAACCGAAGCCGCATCTTAAAAAGCAATCAAATGACTAACAACAAAAATGAAAATTCAAGCATGCTCTACTTTTTATTTTGTGGTGCCACTTGCTTTTTATCCTTTGGACCGTGTCATTAATGCACTGTCTGCTTTTTCTCTGGTTTGAATGAATTTGGGTCGTACTATCAATTCTTTCTGTTTACTACTCCACTACTTTATTAACTTTTACCACCTGCTTCATTGTACCATGAAGCAGTGCTAAAAGTTTACCTGCTTTAATTTTATGCCAAACATCTTTAAACTTTTTTTTTTTTGCCTCGAGGGGGAGGGCCGAGGGGGATAATTTTACTTTTGTTTGATTGGGACAGTTTTTACTACATGAAATAATAATAATAACAATAATTATTATTATTATTATTATTATTGTTGGTGTTGTTATTATTATTGCAATAAATATGTTACACTTCCTAATTATTATTCTATACTATCAAGTAGCCACTAATGATTTTTTTTTTTTTTAGATCAAATTTGATCTCAAATCATTTGTTCGATGATAAAAACTTATTAATTGAGGTAACTAAAACCTACACTTAAATTATAATTATCTACTGTGATATATAAGAACATTTGCATTAGCCCCTTCATAAGTTTAGTGAAATTAATTTAAAAAACTCACATTTTTGCTTTGATACTATGTTAAATTATTAATTGTATCAAAAATTTAACCTATTGAGATATAGTATATTTAATCATTTCATCACATACTTCTAACAATAACAATACATTTCCAAAGAGTGATAAACAGTGAGTTTGACTTAGTAAGTAGAACCGGATTTGAAGACGAATGAAGCACAGGAGGCGGTAGTAATAACAAGTGACATGTTTTCTAAATAAACGAATATGAACAAAATTATTCATAAATAACTTAGTTACTTTACCGTCCTAATATATCTTTACAGTTCAAGAGCGGTGTCTGCACAATTAATTAAGCTTAATGTTATATTATCTTCTAGCTAGCTAGCTAATTGTGAATGCTTAAGCTAGACATTGCGTACGTTTTATTTTATTTTTTTAATTTATTTTCCCCCTAGGTTTTATAAACATCAAGGTCAAGCATTTGAGCTGGAGGACCAATTATAATTAGGAAGACAACAAAGTAACCCACAAGTTTTTTTTTACGTATTAGACACGTTTAATTCCCTATTAATTTTCTTTCGTCCCAATACAGCAGATACAATGACAGACAAGACATATGCCTAATTAGGAAGAATGGACAAGTTGTTTGGATATGTATTAGGACATTGGTTTGGTGGACCATCATATAATAATATCAATAAATCACATCATATTTGCTATTTATCGAAAGGAAAAATTGAAGCATCCCTCACTTTAAATCTCTATGCCTGTCAATTGTGAATTGTCTCTGTAAAAATTGCCTATTCTCATCTCATGCATAATACCTTCTCTCAGCTAGTTGTCAAATGAAACAAGATTTAATGTCTCGAGCTTAAATGGAAAACTGGCCCTTCCCTTTATGAAAACGAACTAATTAATGTCATCAAATTTATCACAATTCTGTAACAACACAATGTCAAAGGCTCTACTAGGGCACTGTCACACAACTTTGGTAGAATAATCACTCCACAAGTATAAGTATTTGTGGGATAAGGGACAGAGTTCAAGTTTTCATGAATGAGTTTCACACATATATACACTAGATTAGGTTAGAGTAAAATTTTATATTGTAAAATTAAAAAAAAAAAAAAAAAAAGGGAGGGGGGGGGGGGTCTACTAGGGTAGGAGTATTATCTTCAACTTTCAACATTTATTAGGAGGAAAGCTCTAGAATTCGTATTCATTTTTTTCTTTAATATTTTCCTGTTTTGGTTTAATTGGTATTCTCAGAGTTTTGTACCAAGAGAGAAAAAAATAGTGGTAACTAATTTGGATTTGCCTTTTCCACTTAACTAGTCGATAACCTTTGTGCATTCAATGCACGGAAAAGCTTAATATAATATGATTTTTATGGTTCTTTTATTATTTAAATATAAAATTTAATAATTATGATTGTTATTATTAAATATTTATTATGATTTAGTTTATATATGAAATTATAATTTTTAATATTAGATATTTATTATGATTGTGAGTACGAAGAATTATATAATCTACTATTAGCTAGAGGAATTCTTAAGTTCATTTCTTATATCTTCTAAAAAAATTATTTCTTTTATATATATATTTTAAAATTAAAAAAAAAACATAATTAGTATCTAAACTCTAATGTCCAAACATAATTAAGTTCATTTCTAATATCTAAATTCTAATATACAATTTAAAATTACAAACAAAAACAAAAGTTCATATTTTTTTGGGGTAAAAATGCAAAACTGACCCTCTAACTTTTAGACTTTTTCATTTCAGTCTTTTAACTTTCAGTTTTGTATTTCATTCTCTAACTTTCAATTGTTGTCAATTTGGTATTCTATTAAACTCCAGTTATGTCCTGCCATTAATTGAGCCAAAACGACGTTGTTTTGGTGTTTTTTTTTTTTAAATAAATTTCAGAATTTAAAGAAAATTAAAAAAAAAAAAACCTATGTTTATTCAACTTGACCTGAATTCGAACCTGAATGACATAAATGGGTTGTCCACAATTGCAGCCACCACCACGACCACTCAGACTTGTGAGTCTTTGAGTTTACTCAACTTTTTCAGCCATACTTTTAAACTATGTTTTTTAATTTACTTATAAATTTTAATTTATGGGGTGGTGGTGTTTTGTGATTGTAGGTACAAAGAAGAGGAAAATGGAGGGTGAGAAAAGTTCGGGTACATTTGAGAATAGTGAAATCGAAAGTGAACAACTTGAAAAGACTGAAACTTCTTCTTCACCAAAAGAGTGTGTGTCATTGGAATAACAGCAAGAGGTGGACGCTACAATAACAGTGATAATGGAGGAGGAGGATCTGAAACCGTCGGATAAAGAAGCCGGAATCGAAGACTGTGTGTCGCCAAGGAAGGAATCAGCTACTCCTTGTGGTGGTCATGAATTGAATGCTACTGAGGATGTTCAAGATTCCACAAAAGGGTAAGCCATCAAAGAATAAAAGAACATTTTGCTTTCTGTTGTTGTTGTTGTTGTCGTCTTTTTTTTTTTTTTTTTGGCATATTTTGATTGTATGGGTTCTGTTTTTTTAGGGTTCTAGCTATTCTGGAGGCTGAGAACAAGCAAGAGAGAAGTTGGAGATTAAATTTCGGAATTGACCCTCAATGTTTTTTTTTTTAATTTTCTTTAAATTCTGAAATTTATTAAAAAAAAAGAAAAAAAAGAGTCAAAACGACGTTGTTTTGACTCAATTAATGGCATGACATAACTAGAATTTAACAGAGTACCAAATTGACAACAATTGAAAGTTAGAGGACTGAAATGACAAAACTAAAAATTAGAAGACTGAAAATTAAAGTGTCAGTTTTACATTTTTTTTTTTTTTTATATCCAAATTCTAATGATAAGAGGTGACCTTCTCTAAATTCATAAACTCCGGCCTGAGGGTTTTGATACAACTTTTAAGATTCTTTATGAGTCATATATAACTTTTAAGAGAGTTTGCAAGCCATGCAATTGATAAGTTGTCTATCATCATCAAGCCGACAACTCAGCAAAATAGGGAAATAAATAATAAGGTTTTCACGAGTTTCATCCTATACTTTTGAATTAAAACAATATATAAAACATTCTTTTAAGAAATCTTGTTGAAGTTAATAAATATTAATCAATTACATGACATGTATAAACTAGCAATTACAATAAAAAAAAAAAAAAAAAAAAAAAAAAAAAAAAAAAAAAAAAAAAAAAAAAAAAAAAAAAAAAACAAAAACAAAAAAAACAANCTACCCGGGTATAAAGTAGTTTCCTATATGGTGGATCTACTTGAGGATGCAACTTGGTTTTCTGCAACCAGAAAGAGCTTGAAAAATGTGGAGCTGTCGAATAATTTCATTGTTTAGTTATTTATTTCTTATCATGTACATGTCTTATGATTGATTCCCTTAATCTTTATTATAAATTTAACAAATTAAATTTAAGTTTATTCGCCAAATATAATGGTTAAAAGATTAATTAATTCAATTAGAAATACTGGTTCAAAATTGAAACTCATATAAAATTATGAAGATGCTATTTGTAAAAAATCAGAAAAATTATTCTTTTTGATCTTAAACTATACTTTATTTTACACTGTACTTCTTGAACTATTAAAACATATGATTGATTCCCTAAATCAGAAACATTGTAGCACTTAACATCTTACTGTATGTTTTGCTATTAAGTACAATAAGAGTTAATATTAAAAAATCAATTTACCCTTTTATCGTTTTTTGAGAAAATGACTAAATTAGTTTTCAATATTTAATTCCATCATACTTAACACCAAAATAAATATCATAAGGACATTGAAATAGAGTTATAATTTTGAAAGCCAATTGTGCATCCCGGTAATTCAAGAGGGTAAATATAATCTATATAATTTTTCCTTAACGAATACCTATGCATGGTGATATAATATATGCATTATGCATAAAAGCATAATATTTAGTGACTTAATGCTTCAGTAATTGTTCACAGTCAACGTCCTATCATAGCCAATTCCAAAGAAATCATATTCCCATCAAATTACTCTTTGGACAAAGTAAACAAGGCAACCTTATCCCATGTCAAGTTGGGATAAGGATCCGGTGAAATTCACTATTTTCATTTACAAATTTTTTTACTTTTCACCTTGTAAACTTTTATTTTTTATTCCTTTAAACTCTTATCTTTAACTTTTTTTTTTAATTAATGACTGACATTGTAATATACTTTTTATAACACTCAATTTTAACTATTCAAAAAAATTACGCTAGGTACGATTTCCTAAGTATTGCACCTGATATCTATCTAGGTATTGTATCGGGTGCAATTCACTATTTTCAATTACAAATTTTTTTACTTTTCACCTTTTAAATTTTTACTTTTTATTTCTCTAAACTCTTTTCTTAACTTTTTTTTTAATAAATGATTGAGATTGAAATATACTTTTTATAACTATCAATTTTAACTATTCAAAGAAATTACATCAAGTGCAATCCCTAAGTATTGCACCTGATATCCATCCATCAAATTGTGCTATCAAAATGCATGAGCGGCGGGGGAGCCAGATTGTATTAGATATTTGGTGGGTGCCGTATCAATATGTATCTTTTGGCTCTCAATCTCATTATCTTTTTTTTTTCTTTTTAGCTTTAGTCCGACCATCTTCTGTCATATCTTTGTGTCTGTATCTTCTTCCACAAAGGGTAGAAAAGCCCATTAAAACCAAAAATTACTTTCTTATCTAAATTTCCGGTGTATAGTGTCCTGTTTTTGGTCTGGATTCATTCTCTTTGATCCACGAGAAGTGCATGATTGATGTTATGAAAGAAAGTATATATATAAATCTTGTGAAATTTCAGTTACACAATAATTGTATAGCTTATGCACTATGCACCTAGGTGTCTATGATCCATTAGGCCCTGAAACTCGAATAACTTGTCGGTTACTTTCCCAGATTCTCTTGACGTGCAAATGTTGCTTGCTTGCTAAGTGACAATAAATATATATATATATATATATATATATTTTTTTTGAGAGAGAAGTGACAATAAATTAGTGCTAATTGTTCGTGTGGCCTCTATTGCCTGACATCAATTTAGAGAATATAATGTTTCTAAGAAGAAAAAAAAGATAATATAATGTGTGCTCTCAAGGGATATTACCCATTTTTCTCTTGTGAAAATAAGTTCGTTTTTTGTTTTTAATTTTAATTTTTATAAACCCTTTTGAAAATAGGTACAAATGTAATCCAATTTTAAATATTTATTGAAATTTCCGTTTTGTGAGTTAAAGGTGAAAGAGCAGGTAATTTTGGTTGGATTAATGTATGTTCTTAGATTAATCATTTATTTTAAAAAATTTTTTATAAAAAATTAAAAAAATTGTAAAAAAATTAATTAATTTTTTATAAAATATTTATTAAAATAGTTTACTAATTTATGCTATAATACATGCTAAAATCATTTTTAGAGACGAAGCTTTTCTCGTTGATTTGATGTGCCACGTAATCAACGTAGAGAATTTTTTGACCAAAAAAGGATGAGTATGACTGCAGCTGGTACATTGACAACGTGATGTTATATCTCAACTGACTTTTACGCAATGGCAAAACGTTTTGTATAATTTAGATGCGTTTTACAAAGGTAATACCAGAAAAATAAGTTGGAAAGAAATTATAAAAAAAAAGAAGAAGTTATAATACCAGAAAAAATAAAATTAATTAAATAAGGTAGATTAGTAAATGTTATATTACTTTATGGTTTTTTTTTTTTTTAGGTAAAATGGAAACTTCATTAAAACAGAGAACTAAGGGGGAAGGGAGAGCTCAGAGAGCAGTCTGTTATGATACGTTCCAGCAGAATTCGAGCTCATAAGCTCTTCAAGATCCACAGGCGGATCGTTGTACAAAATAAACTCCCTAATATGAGAAAGAGCCCATCTTAGCAAGAAATTCCGCACAAGAGTTTGCTTCACGGTAGCAGTGTCCTATCCAAACTTGGGGAATCTGAGACTTCAATTGCCTGCAGTCATCAATGATTGGCATGGTGTTGAGGGCCAAAATTTCACAAGAAATCCCATTCTATGAAAAGTAAGGAAAGACCATGGGTTTTAACAAAAGAAGGTCCAATTCATGAAACTAAGAAGGACGATGAAGGCCTAAAATCCCAAAAATAAGGAAAAAAGAAAGAAAAAATAATGATAATAAAAAAAAAAAAAGAGGATCTCGGTCAGGCTAGAGGAAGGATCCTGGGCAGATTAGAGGATATGCAGCAAAAAGAAGGATCCCAGTCAGACCAGAGGATATGCAGCAAGATGTATGTTCATATTTCCAACAAAAGCCATTAAAAATCTAGCAAAAAACCAAGTGTTATCTTTGTAACCCATGGTCCAAGCCTGTGGGATCCCGAGTGAATAGTAAGGTAGGAATGGTTTGGTTGGTAAGGGAGTAATTTCTAGTGAAATGAGGATCCCGAGGGTTTCCCTTGGTTCATATATTTGCTTAAAATGCATGAACCAATGGAAAACTCAGTTCCCCCCATGTGCATGACACCTCCCCACAATTTTCTCTCAATTGTCATTTTCAACAAAACTATCACAGTACATCGGGTAGCCCACCCATTCCTCTGACTTTCCAAGAATGAATCTTTTATTTATAGCTAAAGCCAAATGCCCATTTTGAGTTATAATTGCCTAAATAAGCTAAACCTTTGCCCAATGCACCTTTTCAGGTGCCTAAGGACGTGGATTTACCCAACAGACTTGAGGCGTCCTCTCCTGGGGTACCAGACCAGGTCTGCTATAAAAAGAACATTAAGGCATAGCAGAAAAGGGGGGATTGGAAAGGGAGAAAAAAGGAGATTGGGAAGGGAGAAAAATGGGGATTCAGGGGAAGAGTTTAGAGGTTCAAAACATATATTCTTAAAGTTTTAAAGCCCAGTAAGGAAGAGAAAGAAAGCAAAAAAAAAAAGAGAGCCAAGGTGGAGGAATTTGTCCCATATCCTTGAGATTATTCAAAATATCACCTAGCCTTAAAAAAAACACATGCCAAAACATGCACACATCAGATATCACTCTCTCCCACAAAAATCCTCCTCACCTAACTATTTTGGAAGGCAATGCCTAAACAAAGCCACTTGGACTTGAGTTCCAAATCCCACAAGTCTTGTGCAAAGACACTAAGTTTGTGAGAATTGGGGCCAAAATCCTCGTGGTTGAATCATTATCATGAAATTCATTTACGTATATGTATATGTATTAAAATGTATATCCTAATCTAAGAAACTAACAATTATTTGAAGATATGTGTATTGTATAGTGTGTTTATTATGTAGAACCTATCGAGGTAAAGAGAAATGACAAAACTTTATTGCATAATAAGCATGGAGAAAGATCATATAGTTCAGAGAATCAACATTCTGGATTCTTACAAGCCTAGTATGCCCCGAGATCCCATGACAGTATGCCCGGATCCCACGACAGTACGCCCGAGGTACCAAGTGAAGGAACTTTTTTAAATGTTTATATAGTAAAAGATAAGCCTTAAATATTTTATTTCAATATCTTTCTCATTGTGAATATTATGAATACTTATTTTAGTTATTTCGTAAGCGTAAATGATCATTTTATGATACTAAAACACTTATAATGGTATTTTATTGCTTAGGAGGAATCACATTTTTGCCTTGAGGAGATTTATGTGACTTGCACACAACTTGGTCCGTAATCAGCCCCCATTTAGCTGCGGTGAACCAAGCCCAATCCACCAAATAACAAGTAAAGGGCCTAGGATCCTTGTCTATGTGCTAGAAAATAAAGCACTCTCACACATGACAAAACTATTAGAATAAGAGGGATTAGATAGCAAACCAACAATAGTTTTAGCATTAATTTGAATATCAACAGACTATAATTAAGGTTATTGCAAAGAATGAGCCCATCACGGAGAGCCCACAACTCTGCCATAAAGCTAGTTGAAAACCCAATATTCCTGGAAAAGCATGCTATCCATCGCCCTTGATCATCCCGAAGAATGCCGCCTTCTCCCGCTCTACCTGGATTCCCAATTACTAACCCATCAGTGTTGAGTCGAACCCACCCAAGTTGAGGTTTCTCCCATCTTACTCTCACCACGGTCTTGCTATCCAAGCGCTTGTCATTAAGGATGCAATGCAGAAATTCTGAGGCTCTAAAGATAATGTCATGGTGAATGTTTGATTGAGCAGGCCTATCCCGAAACCCAATATTGTTTCTATCCTTCCAAATGCACCAGATGGCAAAACGAAAGACAATCTTCCATGGAGGTTAATGCCGCACCTTGTGAGAGCAGTCTTTGCAGTTTATCTCCAACCAATACTGAAGGTTGCCTTCATAAAAACTGCTTGAAGGATTAATGCCCAATTGAAACCTGATCTCCCTCAAGAAGGAGCAATCTCTAAGCCTATGAATTATCGTTTTAGGCTCTCTTTTACACAGGGGGCAAACATTGGATTCACTAAGGCATCTCCGAACTAGACATTCCCTAACTCCAATACTATAATGCATACATTGCCATAAAATTTTTTTTATTCTCGAGAGGGTCTCAGATTTCCAAATCCACTTTCCAGTGAATTTGTCACCTCCATCCATGCAACCAATGGCCAAATTGTACGCGGATTTGAGATCAAAATCACCCTTGTTCTCACCACTCCATACTAACCTGTCATCTTCATTCGGTGTAGTCATGGAGTAGGGAATAGACCGAAACTCCATAAGGATTTCCTTAGAAATTTGCAATGATATATTAGACCAATCCCACCCATCAATTCGTAGCACATCTCTAACCTTCAAATGCTCTTCTCCAGCCGCAATGGGACCTTGGATGAGAGACCTTAAGGGGCCATTGCTTGTCCAATTGTCATGCCCTAGGTTTAGCTCACTGTTTCTTCCTAGAATCCACCTAATACCTTGCTTGAAAACCTCCATTCCCATTTTCATAGCTTTCCAAGTTCTAGAGCAAGGAAGCTTATCTTTATTCCTGGCACCTAATCTGCGTTGAGAGCAATATTTGCTTCTAAGGACTTTGTTCCAAATAGCATCTTTCTCCATGTGGAATCTCTAATTGAGCTTGGCTAACAATGCTATATTTTTTTCTTTGGCAGATTGTATGTCGAACCCACCATTCGCTTTAGACTTTGTAACTTTATGCCATCCTACCCAGTGAGTTTTTTTGAGGTTTCAGTTGATCTCCAAAAGAAATTCCGGTTAACTCTATCAATATTATTAAGCAACTTTTTTGGGAGCACCGTGCATTACATAACATAAGCAGGGATAGTAATATATTTGCTTATTTTGAGAGACTAATTAGATCCCATCAATTATAGGTTAATAAATAAAAGGATAAATTACATATTTGGTCCTTAGAATTTACACTAAATGTCAATTTGGTTTTTGACATTTCAAATGTGTCAATTTGGTCCCTAACCTTTTGGTATTGTGTCAAAAGAGTTGCTGCCATTAAGTGTTAGATGGAAAATGCTGACATGGCTAACGGTAAAATTAATATTATCTTTTATGCCATGGCAATTTCCATATAAGCTTCCATGTGGCATTAATAAAAAAAAAAATCAACAATTTTCTAATTCACTCCCTCTATCTCTCTCTGTCTATTTGATCCAACTTAGACTCACTCTCTCTCTTCTATACTCAGCCTCCATAATGGCATGGCCAAAGCTCACTCTCTGAGTTCCTTTAATGCCACTGCTATTCTCCGCCGCTTGCTACCGCCATCACACCAATGGTTGCCAAATCCAAACCCTCTTTTGTAACCTCCTACTCTCTCTCATCAATCTACCAAGATCGAAGCTCTAAGCCTTTATTTGTCTTTGAACTGTGCATAAGGGGAATCTAAAGGAGGTGGGTCTGGTGATTTTAGATGGGCATGTTTCAAGTGGATGAATCCCTTTGCATTTGTGGGTATTGTTCATTTTTGCAAGCCATATAGATGGTATCATTTGATTTGGATTTTGGTTTGTTTTTCAAAATGGATTCATAGGTTTGGATGTTTTCGATTCTAAGTTGATTTGTAAATGGGTATGGGTATGAGTAAGTGCTCTATGTAATTTGACTAAAATTTTTTGTTTTGGTATAAAAGTCTAGGTATTTTTAGCTTAGCTTTGCAAAATCAAAAACAAATTATTTTTGCAAAGGTCTGGGTATTTTAACTTCTATTCTATTTCTATCTTCTAAAATTAAGTTTCCCAATACTATCCCTTCTTTCATTTTTTCCATTTGATGGAATTGAAATGGAGGGTTTTTATTATTATTATTATTATTTAAAGAGAATGAAGGATACAAATTACACATCTACAGTGTGAATAGATTGTATTTTATCGATTTCTTTCATGGAGTTCGATCATTGGAGCTTTGAAGGAGCCAAGAAGTTACATGGTATGAGACAAAAGGAGCTCCATCAAAATAGATTTGGACTTGGAATGAGTATTTTTGTATTTGCCTAGCCTTGAGTAAGCTTTGGTCATGGAGGCAGAGTAGTAAGCATAGAGAGAGGGATATATCAAAGACACAGAGAGAGAGTTAGAGTGAGATAGAAAAACTTTGATTTTTTAAATTACTTCCACGTGGCAGCTTATATGGAAATCTATGTGGCATAAAATCAATTTTTTTTTTTTTTACCGTTAGCCACATTAACATTTTCCATCTAGCACTTAACAGTAGGAACCATTTTGACACAATACCAAAAGGTTAGGGACCAAATTAAGACATTGTTGAGGGCCAAAATTTCATAAGAAAGCCCATTCTATGAAAAGTAAGGAAAGACCATGGGTTTTAACAAATGAAGGCTCAATTCATGAAGCTAAGAAGGACCATGAAGGCCCAAAATCCCAAAAAAAAGGAAAAAAGAAAGAAATAATAATGATAATAAAGAAAAAAAGAAGAGGATCTCGACCAGGCCAGAGGAAGGATCCTGGGCGGACCAGAGGATATGCAATAAGAAGGATCCTAATAAAACCAGAGGATATGCAGCAAGATGTATGTCAGATTTCCATCAAAAAAGGCCATTAAAAAATCCAACAAAATCTAGTGAAAGAACTGGGTCGGGATACCTAGAGGCTGCTAGAGGCTCGAGATCCTCAGGACGTGCAGCACAGCTAAAGTGGGATTGAGACAGCTCAAAATGAGTACCACGAAATACAAGAAAGGAAGAACATATATGTCCTTCTCAAGCACCCAATAGTGCAGCAAAGAATCAGAAAGCTTGGAGAGTGACAATTCATGAACAAAAGGCCAGTACCTCGGGGAACCCAGAATGAAGAATTATAAGGGGAAGTGGCTGGGAAAACCTTCAACTCAACAGTAATGGATTCTACTCACTTGGGAAAAATGACAGCAAGAATGACAACCAAAAAGCTGAGTCTAAGAAGTAAAAAGCCTTGAAAGAAGAGAGGGTAAAGGTCAACTCTCCAAAATGGAAAGTCAATAAGTGGCTTTTAGGAAACAGAATTAAAAGAGGAAAACTATGAGAAACAGAGAAAGAATCAGCGGTTAGAATGGCTGGCATAACAGGGGCTCTGGTACCCAGGGAGCCAAGGGGGGACAATCAATGGTATCCAAACCCTAAAATGACACTATAAAAGGGGGGAAGTAGCCAACATTAGGGCATTATGCAGAAACAGAAAATCATAGCAGAATCTTTGAGAAAACACGGTCTAAAACTCAAAGAAAGTAAAAAAGAGCTGTCGGTATCCCAGAAACAGCCATTATAGAATGTACTTGGATTCAAAATAATTTAAATTTTGCAAGTCTTAGAGGCTTAGATAACCATCTAAGTCTGTAATTTTTGAGCTTATTTGGACCTTGTAACGCATCTTAGTGAGCACATTGTAATTCACAATTAAGAAAAATAATGAAATATCTCATATTGATTTGAGGATCTCTAACAATTATTTCGTGTATTTCTTTATTACATTGTCTTCCTTTACTGTTTCTTGCTGCTCAATACAAATATTCTTGCTTGCTAGTTTTCATTTTACTCAGCCAAAAGCTGAGTCATTTTACTGGAATCCTCACTTCAACTTGGGTTTTGGACACACTTAGCCTCCAAAGAAACATATGTCAAAACATGCACACATCAGATATCACTCTCTCCCACAAAAATCCTTCTCACCTAACTATCTTGGAAGGTAAAGCCCAAGCAAAGCCACTCGGACTTGAGTTCCAAATTTCACAAGTCTTGTGTAAAAGCACTGAGTTTGTGAGACTTGGGGCCAGGATCCTCGTGGCTGAATCATTCTCTTGAAATTCATTTACATATATGTATATGTATTAAAATGTATATCCTAATCTAAGAAACTAACAATTATTTGAAGATATGTGTATTGTATAGTGTGTTTTATGTAACACCTATAGAGGTAAAGGGAAAGGACAAAACTTCATTGCATAATAAACATGGAGAAAGATCATATAGTTCAGAGAACCAACATTCTGGGTTCTTACAGGCCTAGTACGCCCCGGGATCTCACGACAGTTCGCCCGGGGTACCAAGTGAAGGAACTCTTTTAAATGTTTATACAATAAAGATAAACCTTAAATATTTTATTTCAATCTCTTTCTCATTGTGAATATTATGAATACTTATTTTACTTATTTCGTAAGCATAAATGGTCATTTTATGACACTAAAACACTTATAATGATATTTTATTGCTTAGGAGGAATCATAGTTTTGCCTTAAGGAGATTTATGTGACTTGCACACAACTTAGTTCGTAATCAGCCCCCATTTAGCTGCGGTGAACCAAGCTCAGTTTACCAAACAACAAATATTTGACCCGGGATCCTTGTCTCTACTTGGGCCTGTGTGCTAAGAAAAAAAAAAGCACTCCCACAAACATTTAAAAGGTCAAGGATCAAATTGATATTTAGTGTCAAATTTAGGAATTAAATACGTAGTTTACCCTAAATAAAACTAAGGTAAGTTAGCACTTAGCACAGGATTCTTCAAACTTTGCATAGGAGATTAGTCTTTTGAATTTTTTTTTTATTGATTATGAATTGATTATTATTATTTTTTAATACATAATACATGTTGACTAATTTTTTGAATTAATTTTGTATCTAATCTTGTTTTTTAATCTCGTCCCTCCCTCCCGAACTGAAATCCTTAATCCATGCATTGAACCCATCAGTAACAAAACTTTGTCGCGATTGAAAAAGACCAGAACAAGAAATCATGATAAAAGACATTCGTTTACAGGGAAACAAAAAAGAAGTGCCTCTTTTTCTTTTTGACAAAAAAGGCGCATGTTTGCATCTAAATTATAGGAGAGCTTTAATAATTAATTATACTTTTCTTTTTCTTAGTTCTTTTGTTTAGGAATGTAAAAGGCATTATTTTCTCAATGTAGCATCGCCACATGCATTGTAAAAGGCATTGTTGTGTCTCAACTCTCTTCCAAAAAAAAAAAAAAAAAAAAGAAAAGAAAAGAAAAGAAAGAAATAA
Organism: Quercus suber; assembly: GCF_002906115.3. Classification (NCBI taxonomy): domain Eukaryota; kingdom Viridiplantae; phylum Streptophyta; class Magnoliopsida; order Fagales; family Fagaceae; genus Quercus; species Quercus suber. Next base: position 553,128 of record NW_027069713.1, read on the forward strand.
TGTTGTGTAACCGTGCACAACTAAACCAAAGTTCTCTCATGGTTGCTTTAGCGTGTGGATATCAATTTTTATCAAAAGTTGAATCTATTTGTTTGATCAGCTAAGCACACGTACAGCTGGATCACAAGTCCTATTTTACCAATCATCACATGTCTTTTGACTGTATAAAGTGATTTCGACCGCAAAAATTGTGCAAGGAATAATTTTGATCACAAGGAACCATTTTTTCTCTTCTTTCTTGCGGCATCTTGTATTCTTGTTTTCCACATGTCTCCTTTCCAGGTTATTCATATTCTTAACCTAATCGCGAAGCCGATGGATTAAGCAAAGCTCCATATTCTCATAATTCGATAGTTGGGAGAGTGGGATTTTTGAAACAAATATAAAAGAAAAAGAAAAAGAAAGAAGCAATATCCAAACAACATAACTTGCAAGCATTCATGTTTATTGCAATTATACAAGGCCTGCCCACGATGATAACAAGCTTCATTATTATATACAGTTTAAAGCCATATGGACATAACTTTCAAGCTAAGAATCTCTCCAACAAGTTTCCAAAAAAGAAACTTGTTTTGGCCCATCCATTGGCCTCGGGTGCCTTTGCACTTGTTGGGATCTTCTTCACATTAAGCTTGATTGTGTCCTTTATTTCTTTGCGAAGTGCTTCAATAGTCTTCGTATCCACAGGGTTCCCAGAAGCATCTCTAACATAGAAAACATTATATGCCTGCTCCCCAACTGTTGACACACCCGCTCTGCTAACTGACAACCCATTCTCTCGCAAAAACCTTGTTACTTCAGATAGTAAGCCTACTCTATCCTTTGCACAGAGTTCTAGGCTTAGACCCTGAGTGATCCATTGTTAAAACCATATCATTATCAAATTTAGCTAACAAGAGAGAATGTGTTCAATGAAGTTCATAACAAAAAAATTATTTGGATACACAATCATAATGTGATTGGTCCATTGCAAAATTCATTATTATTCTTAGGAAAGTTGTTCTTATGTTGCGTGTAATTTCAATTTGTTTGGAGGTTTTGTAGTTTCACTAGGTAACTTATTTGAGTTTCTTGGTGTGGAAGAAAAGTTTATTCCTTGTCACAAAAGTACTTGTGTTAGGTTCTACACTTGTATAGTTTTGTAGGCAAACACGAGAACACAAACTTGTCTAAATATAGCTCATGAAGTCTCTAAGATTGACTAGACAATGCTCGAGAAGTTGGTATTTAGCGTGCAAGAACATGAAATAAGTTGATTCAAGGATTTGGATTTTAACAAATTCGACCAATTGAAACTTAAGTTTGACCGATCGAAAATCGTAGATCAAATCAGTTGGAAGATTTCAAGCCCAAGCCCATCTTCCAGTCTACTAGGGTTTCATGCCACTTACTCTACACTATATAAGAGACTATAGGATCTAAAAAAGCAAAGAGAGAGAGAGAGAGAGAGAGAGAGAGAGAGAGAGAGAAGTGCCTCTTTTGCCTCATAATCTATATCTAGGGTTTCTGTACCCAAAACTTTTTCATGTCTTCTACCGGTTATATTCTTTGTATAAAGATTCAAATCTTCAATAGGATTTTGAAGTGCATGAATTGAAAGGTTTACGTTGCAGCAGTTCACTATAAAGGAAATTTGTAAGATTCAGAACTTAGTTTGGTAACTGAAGTTAGATTTACTACAAATAGGGTTATTCTGGACTGTAAATCTCCATCTTATAGTGAAACTATTACCTCGGGATTGATTAAGTCAAGTTTCCCTAGGTTTTTCTTGTGAAACCAGTTTGGTTTCATTGGTTTCTTGGGTCATCATATCATGTCTTATTTAATTTTCTGCACTTGCATGATAATGATTCTTGTTCGTTTAACCTAAAACTTTCATAATAGATCTAATTATTGTTTTTGACAAAGGTCTAAACCTAACAAGTGGTGTAAAGATTGCCTAGTTTAAAACTTAAAAATTGTGACTAGTTTTTTTCCTATGACACGTAAAGATGAAGAAGGATGATAATGATTCAAAGGTTGTTGGACAATTGCAGTAGAAGCAAGGAAAAAAGACGGAACTCTAACAGGAAGGGATCTCAATCTAGATCACATGCAAAGAAAAATATAGAGTAATACTATTATAATAAGAAAGACATTACAAACATCAGTGCAAAGAGTTAAAAAACACCTGAAGGAGAGGAAGAATGAAAGGAATATGTTAGAATTGGTACTGTAAAGATCAAGATGTTTGATGGAGTTGTGGGAATTTTCGGAGATGTCAAGTATGTTCCAAACCTCTAAAAAACTTACTTTCTTTAGGTATAATTTAGGCTATGCCTAATTCAAGATGGAATCATGAAAATTGCTAAAAATGCCTAAGTGGTAATGAAGGGAAATCTCTAAAAAACTTAATTTCATTGGGTATACTAGGCCATTTAGGCTATGCCTACTTGTGAAAAGATGGAATCATCAAAATCGCTATAAGTGCCTTAATGGTAATGAAGGGAGAAAAAGTAGATAAGCTATACAGAGTAGTTGGGAACGCAGTTGTAGGTGGAGTTGTAATCACCATTTCCTGCAAAATGCAGTAAAGACGATGTAAAATTATGGCATATGCGTCTTAGACATATTGGGGAGTGTAGTATGTTACGATTGCACAAACAAATTTGCTAAAGCGAATGAAGACTTGCAAGTTGAATTTTTGAAGTATTATGTGTAAGAGAAGAAGTATAGAATCAGTTTTAAGTGTGTTCTTGATTACGCCCATACAGGATTTTGGGGTCAATTTCAATTTCTTATGATAGTGCTTAGTGATTTGTCACTTTCATTGATGACTACTCTAGGAAGGTATGAGATTATTTTATATATTACAAGTTTGAAGTTTTGGCATATTTAAAAAGTGGAAAAACAAGTTGAAAATCATATTGGTAGAAAAATAAAATAATTTAGAACAAATAATGAACAAAATATAAAGAAAAATAAAATCTTGGAAGTCAATGAAAAAAATGTATTACTTGTTACTTCACAGTCTACGGAACTGTACAGCAAAACAGAGTTATAGAGACAATGCATAGAACTTTGGTAGAAAGGGCTAGATGCACGAGATTTAATGCAGGATTTACTAAAGTATTTTGGGAAAAGGTAGTAACATGGCAAGATTCATTATCAACAGATCACCATCATCGCCCATTGATGATTGTAATGCCAACCATCAGCATTTGCACTACTTGGACTTCATCGTCATTTGCAGTTCGTTATAGCCCCTAGGGGCACTTGTGGCGGCAATAGAGGAGTTTCATTCGTGTAGCTTGATTCAATTCAAGTCATGTTGGAGATTTGTTGATGTGGCATGTGGCTTAAATTATGCCACACAAAACCACAGACCTTGAAAGTTGGCAAGCTGTTTTTGCCAAATTAGTTGGCTTTTGTCACTCATTTATATTTTCTCTAGTCATTGTTTTAAGGAGATAGGAAGCTGCAACATATAAATCTCTCAGTGCAAGGGTTTCAAGTTGTTACAGCAGCCAAGGTTTTTTCTTGCAGTGTGCTTTTGTGAGAGAGATCCTAGGGTGCATTTGGGGCTGGGGTTTCTTGAGGAAGTTTTGTGCTTTTATTATAATCCCCCTATTTTAATAGCGAAAATTTTCTCGTCATCACCACCTGTGAATGTAGGTATCTTGCCTAACCACATATATTGTTATATTCTTTGTGTGTTTGCTTGTTGATTTATTTTTGTCATCACTTTTATTTGTTTGAATTCTAAGTGTGCTATTGCACAAGTTTATGTTTGTAATGTTTGTGGGAGTTTGTGAGGTTGTAACACCAACCGTGCTAAATTTTATGTAAAGTGGTGCTTGCTATTTTATTGTTAATGGTGTTTTTTTAAAACACTGTAAGTTAGCCATCCATATTAGAGCATAGTTTTCTACTTCAGTGTACTTTCTTTGTTGAGTAACTGTGATGACTTTGAACTAAAAGCAGAAGCACTACATCTGGATTTGGTACTTTTTCTTCAATATATTGCTTCAACAGAACCAAACAGTTGGTTGTTACAGCTGCAAGATGCACTATTCTGTCAAAAAATCAGAAGCAGGAGCCTTTCTGCGCTATGATAACTGTTACATCCAGCCCATGAAAGAAGTAGTTTATAGATTTCTTAGTAGGTTTTAGAATCCTACATTGGTTATAAGCAGAATATGGAGGTGCTTAGTCCTATTGAGAGTGTTAGTCTCACATTGATAAGAAAAAAGGAGCGGGGAGTTGTGATAGTCCCAACAAATAGAGTGGTAGTGTAGCTTTCATTGTTTGTGTGAGAGTTGCAAGAAAAATGTTTAGCTAGTGAGAGAGTTGGAAACTATGTTTTGTCTAGTCTATCAGTGTATGAGAACACTTTTGGGTGTATTGGGGATTTTGGTTAGTTTATGTTTGTGAGGTTTGAGAGTTTGTGAGGTGTAGTTGTAATCAATAATATGTTTGAGAGAAATTTTGAGTTTGTAGTTGTAATTCATATTATTGATAGTGGATTTTTGTTGGCAAAAATTACGAAAATAAAAAAAGGAAGAAACAAAAAACTGAGCAAAAACATATGGTAGTCTGGCATCATAGACTAAAGTTCCACTGTTACAAAAACCAGCATCTTGCTCAAAGATCTTGCATATTTCTTTAAATGTTCATATTAATCTTGTCATCCTTATATTCTTCCTGAAAGAATCTCTTTCTGGACTTCATGTTTCAGATAGCTTTCGGATAAAAAAGGTTGATCTAGAGTTCCATGTTTTTATGCAGCTTAGTCTTTTTTCACTTGTAATTTCCAGAGATAAAACATTGAGATTGCTTTCAGGAATTTACTTGATAACATCTTTCAAAGATTTAAGTCAAACTGTTTTTCTGTCTTTTGGTGTGATTCATTGAAAACACATGTATCGGCATGGATTTAGCATTTATAATCAATCTTGTGTTAGTGTCTCTATTTACCAGGAAATAATTTCTATAAAAACAAATGGAGACATAGGTACTGGACATGATTGAAAAACTTATGATGGTTTTTTATTTGCCATCTTGATTATGATTATTTTTATTGATAGTAGATAATTTTTATGAGCTATAAATTATAATGGGCATAATGGTCTCTACTCCATTTTTGTAACTGATATGGCCAGTAAGCAAAACAGCTTGATTGCTCTAAATAGATGAAAACATATTGACCATAGGTCTAGATATCTCTGAACCGAGACCATATTCTCATATCTGTCATGTGGCATTTAACTAGATCAAGACAAGTGAAAAACAATGACAATTAGAAAAATGAATATGCATGATTATTGAACTAAACACAAATGATACTGTTTTTTAGTGGAAACTGCAGAATGATAAAAAAAATCTACTATGTTAATCAGAATATGACAGCTATTGAGCACAAAAATTTTGACAGATATTTCACTCACCTCACATACTCTTCTTTGAATTGCAGCTTCAAGACATTTGATGACTCTTTCCTGCTCTCCTTCAGTATCCAGTGTGCACCCATCCATGTGACGAATAAAATACTCCTACAAGGATATGCACATTAGTCCAGCCAATCTAATTAAATTTGTATAGGGGCATGGAAATGCCTTTTTAAATATAACCCTTTTCATTGTCTTCTTTTATAAAGAGGAAACCCAACTATATAGATGGAGTACAAAAGAGAACGTAGTTACTTCAAAATTCTGGACTGAACGCAAAGAGTGATGATGAAGTATGCAGAGAAGCGACTTGTTGGGACCTTTTATGGACTTACCCACAAACATAAGACAAGACGAACTATAGTGCCATAAAAGGAAGAAAATGGGCTCCTTTCAAAAAGCTTGTCATATTTGGTGGCTTTATTTTTTTGTAGTTCAGTTAGATCATCTGCATTGGTTAAGGTACATTGATTATTCATTCTAAAGAGTTCATTGTTCATATGTGAAAAACACTGGCGAAGAATGGTACTTAGGTATTTCTTTTACTGAATGTGGCACATAGTTCCAATTATGGGCATCTGCACTAAGCATGCAGATATATATGTTTCTCATTTAATAGAAGGCAACTTGAATCCACTTATGGTATAAAGTATTATTAATTATATGCAGAATATAAATTTAAAAATAAAATGGAAAACAGAATCTCTTTAATTGGAGTGTGCTTGGAAATAAAGTAGAGAATAAACTTATTAAGTTGTTCATCAGAAATCATTGTTAATGTACCTGTGATGCGTAGGGGCCATCTGATGAAATGGTGGCATGGAAAACAACATATTGCATATCTGTTAGTGTGCACACAATGTCAAACATCAGTTTTGCACGATCTTTGCACTGGACACTGATGACTGAGTACCCTTTTTCCTCACAATGCTCAACTGTAATCTTTGGTTTGAAGGAAGGAGGATAGTCAACCTCAGTTGTCACTCCACCTCCTTCATAATCCCTATCAGCAAAAAACATCTGATGGAGTCTTCTATCAACATGGGTGAACCCCATAGAGAAGCTTGTGCGGCCTACTTCCTTGTCATCCTCACACCCCCGTAAGATGTTCTTGAGTTGCTCCTCCATAACAGATAATCTGGTTGGGTCATCCACGGCACGATTTGTGGAATTATCATTGAGATAAAGAACACATGCTATCCGGCTATTGTGTGTCCATACTTCAGCTGTAGCCACATTAAATTGGAGGTTGGCAAGGACAGCAGAGATCTCAGATAAAAGACCTGGGCGGTCCCTTCCAATGACCTCAATGGCTGTGTGATCACCAACTGAGTGCACCCCAACCTTTTTGCCTGGCCAAGTCTTCACACTCTCCATGTTGTAGCCATTTGGTCCTAAAGCCTAATGTAGGAAAAATAGTTGAAGAAATTGCTATCAATGAGTCCCATGAAGATAATATTTTTGCTTGTATGCATGGTGTCACCAGAATTTCCATTTTCTTCAGTTCATTCAGCTCCAAGAAGAGGGAAGATCATTCCCTCCTCGAAGGAAATATTATCAATAGACTTTCTATCCTAGTGAAATGATTTATATCCCTTAGTGTTGTGCTTTGCAATGACTGGAATAGAGTGAACACTCAATGGAAACCCAGAAGTAGCCCTTTCCATCAAGCACATGACAATTTCATAGAGTTTAATTTGATGACTGCCAATAAACCACACAGCTAAGTGGTTTAATTGGATTACCCCCCCCCCCCCCCTAACTTTTAAGTAAAGCATGAAAGCAGATATGAGAGAAGGAAAAGGGAGTACCTTCTCTATGTAGTCGATGGTTTTGTTATCTGTTATCTTGTTTCCTTGATGATCCGTGACATGAAATACTGTCCATTCAAAAGAGTTTCAACATGTCACATAATTATTCAAAGTACATGTGTTTGCAGGCGTGTGTGTGTGAGAGAGAGGGAGAAGTAAACAGAGTGCCTTTCTAAGAACTCATCTTATAATCAATATGTATGACAAAATTTCGCATCAGATTCATCTAGCCAAACTGGCAACACATGGTGTTTTTTTCCCCATATCTATTGAGTCTATAAACATATGCTTTTTAGCTACCAACATTCAGGGCCAAATGCAGTATCATTTTCAACAAGGGACATATTTCCTTATTTTTCTTCTTTGTGTCTGGCCAATCCACAGTTTAGGCATAGACAGTAACCAAATTCTAGTGTGCTCACAATTTAAATCAAGGAGGCATAGACCTAGCAACAAAACTAGAATGCCAATTGATGAAAATCAATCCAAAGATATACATACCATCCATGAACCATCCACCATCAGAGGAGATGTAAGCCTTGGTAATAATGAGGTCAAGATCTGACAGGATTTGCACAACTTCCAACAGAATTCCTGGTTTGTTAACACTGTCAACCTACAATCATTTTCCATGTCCTTGATGGTAATTCTTATAAGAGGGAATTGGGGAAATAATTGAAAACAAGAGAATCTAGCAATATGATATTGTGCAGATGCCATATTCAGTCCATAAGGTAAATTAAGCAAAAGGGGTCTTTTGGCGTTAGTTAATTGAGGTTCTTGCAATTTGGAGTCCCTTTTTTTTTTTTTTTAATTAAATAAATAATTTCACTTTTGTTCAAATTTGCCTCTCTAGATTTCAGCTGTAATTAGGAAGTCAATTTTTCTAAAGCAATTTTTACACAGGAAAGACATAGGCAACTTGTTGCAACATAGGTGGGTTAAGCGTGATCTGCTGCTTATTATTTGAAGCAATTGTGTTTCTCTGGTTCACAAATTTTAAACTCACAAGAGAGGAATTTAAAAGTAACTTCAATAGGGAACTTCAGCTCCTTTACCTTGATTAGAGTACAGTCACGATAACTAATGTTGTCTACAGACACCCTGAAAACAGAAAAAAAGAGTTACTATACTTCATGAAAACAACACAATATGGCAGTATAAACTATTTTTAAGGAATTCATAAAAATCAGAAAATAAAATAAGCATTACCCTTAGTTTATATCATTATGACCATGTTGTTAAGGTGATTAGACCATTGAGATTATTTAACAAGATACATCTGAGAACTATGCTTACTAGAGAATAGAGATATAGGAGAGAGAAAACCTCGGAGGATTAATTCTGGTGCTGAAGTTCTCATACTCAGGATCAAAGTATGGCCAGCAAACTTTTGCCATTTCGTTCAAACCTTTGGCAAATCAAGTTGATGTCTTTCAAGAGGATTTAGCACTCGCTAGTTTGCTGTTAAGATTCACCAATGTTCAGAGTACTGATTCTCCACCTGTTATATTCATTACTTTCGTTAGTGAAGCAGGCATGCCATATATTTAATTCAGTATACAGCTAACATTGTAGAAATAAACAAATGAAGGAGATTTGTAAACAAGTCCATCACGTCATGCCTAAATTCTTGATCTTTCTAATTTTGGAGATATGCTAAACCTTTTCCAGTATTGGTCCTTTCATCTTTGTCTCTCTATCTCATTATTGTCCTTCACGGCTCCACTAGCAGGCACTAGGTACAACAGCCATATCAGCACGGAAACAATAGGTGGTAACTTTTTCTAGGCTTAGAATTTAAGTTCCATGGTAAGATTTTGACTTCCAAGGTAAATTCTGGGTCTGGGTCTACTCTCATTATAGCAACGATTCCTTTATGGATCGAAAATACATCTTCCCTCTCACAATATGCGAGCCTCACAATCAAACAAAACCCGCGTGTAATAATGCATTTGTCCATGTATGATAACAATTAACAAGTTTGTCATATCTAGTTGTAACTTCCCAAGTCAAGACTCAAAATTGCTAGTAAAGTTGTGCTGTGACTTAGACCCAAATAATGTTGAAAGCTGATCTCCAACAAACACTTCCCATATTTTTGAAAACTCAAACCACATTTTCTACAAAATGACAGAGATATTAATCTAGCCTAGATTAAGACCAGATTTGACAAAAATATGTACACTTCCCAAATATTAGCATATTGTTTCATCATGTAGGGTTAGAGAGAGAGAGAGAGAGAGAGAGAGAGAGATTAGCAAACAAAAAGTTGGGGAGTTTAGTGTCGTGTGGGTGTGAGTGTGAGGCAACAAAGCCGTATAAAAACTTAAAACTGAAGAGACCGAAAGGTTCCACATGTGAAGTGACATAAAGCTATTGCTATATAGCCTATTGATTCCAACTTCGATGAACAAAATTCTCAAATAGGCCAAAACTCACGATTCATCATTCATGACCATCAGCCATTCCTTTTGGTGATTGGACTTTTTGGACCCATCAAGCATCTAACTGTCCTCTTAGGGAAGGTCCACCTATTGCTAAAATTGTTGGACTACATCAGTCTCTAGACTTTATTATTATTTTTTTTATAAATAAAAATGAAATTGATTCTTCAATAAAAAGTTCACGAAATTTTCACCCTATTGGTTGAGAAAATTCTTCTTAGATTTGTCTCTAACTTTCACCATTTCTCTTATCAAATAGAGACCCCTTTGGAATAACTCATTTTCTGATTATATCACCTGGCCGTGTCTATGTATAATTTTTAAATTTTTATTTTTGTTCAGTACCGTTATACTTTTCAAGACATGAGAATAAAGGGAAAAGGTATTCAAAATAGACACATTTTGTCACAACAGCTTATTTGAATGTGAACCAGTTATTGAAGTGTTTTATGAAATTAGAAGTTTTGTGCATTATTAAGTAGGACTAGTATTTTTTTTTTAGCGGCAAGAAAATATATGTCTATAGAACAGTAATGGGAATGCAGACAAACGTGTCCAGTTGTTGCATCATCACTTTCTGCCGAAACAGAAACAGAGGGCAAAGGCAACCTTAAGTTTGGAACTTTGCTGCTGCATTATTGAGTAAAAGTATTTTATTATTTTCCACTCCAGTTTCAAGAAACTATTAAAATAAGCAGAGCCAATATTCAATTATCATAGCTCTAATAAGCTGAAACTACAACTTTATATGGAATTTTTTTTTTCGAATTTGTAGAGATATTAAAGTTACTGATATCATAAAAAAAAAAAAAAAAAAAATCACTTGAAGAAGGAAATGGAATCGTACACTTGGGCATGGCGTGGCTGAGGTCTTTAAATAATTACCCATCATTTATTTTATTCGAAATATAATATATACTATATATATATATATATATGTTTTTTTTTTTAATTTGTATATAGATTTGGTTTATACGTTTTCAGAATTCAGATAGATATGACGCGGCGACCAAACTCTTCCCTCTGTTAAAACAACGTTGCTTTTATAGCCCCATCCTTTCAGCGCGTGTAACACGCTCTATTTTTATTTTTATTTTTCTATTTCTTTGTATAAATATATGCAGAAAAATTATAAGTAGTATAGTAATTTTTCTTATTAAATAAAAAAGTTTAAAATGAAAAAAAAAAAAANAAAAAAATCACTTGTTCAAGGAAAGTAAATGACAAAAGCTGAACCCCAGATGAGACTGTAAAGTTACAGCATAGGCGAAAACAAATTATGAGAAATTAATTTCTTTCAGAATAGTATATATGCATAGAAATAGAGAGAGAGAGAGAGTACTGAGCAGAAGTAGTTATATACATGGAACCCAGAGAGGATAAAATCCTCGAATTTCTCGGGAAGTGCTTTACATGCAGAATTGAACTCCAGAACTAGCCAGACACGTTGAAAATTCATAGAAAATTCCGAATTCAGAGAAACCAGAGTCTAAGGAAAGAAAAGCGTTTACCTTGGAAGTTTGCTTGAAAGTTTTTACATCCTCAGAGAGAGCAAAGAGATAGGAGAGAAAGACAGTCACAGAGACACAGAGAGAGAGAGAGTAAATAAGAGCGAATGGTTTTTAAAGCAAATCTGAACTCATCATCTCTTTATGACCTCTGCTTTGCTTTCGACGTTGGAATACCACCTCTACTCCCACTCCCACTCCCACTCCACTCCCCGCACAAACTACAAAGAAAGTAAAAAAAAAAAAAAAAAACCAGATGACATACCATGATTGGTAGAGTATACAGTAGAACACCAAAAATAAAACATAAGATTTATATTCCTCCTAAAGTATTTAATAATTACTACTATTTTCAATGCTGGATTTTTTTTTTTTTGAGGTTAAAATATCATTTTAGACATCTCTTTCTTCAAGCATATATCGTCTTTTCTTGTTGATTTGATTTTTATGCAAAATACTTGTGATTAGTTGGCAAATTGTTGTACAAGGACAAAAACCATAACATTAGCATATATTGGTGGATGTGGAATGGATGCTAATCATATGTACTAAACATAATAAATGTGCCAAACATATAATTTTTTCTTTAGTACTATTCTATTACCTTTTTGATTTTTTCACTTATAGGTATGATTTTGGACTTTCGCAATATAGTTCTTTTTTTGTCATCCTAGGGTATTTGGACCTAAAATTTCTTTTAAAAAGAATAAAGGAATGTCATTGTTGAAATTAGAAAAGGAAAAAAAAATGTTAAGTGTGGAAGCCCTAAACAATCACATATTTACCATGCTCAACTCTATGTTACAATGAACCTTAAGTAGGATATATATAGGAGTTAGGGTACTTTCAATATATTTGGTCATCTTGGGCTAAAAAATCTTAACACGTAGTAAACCCATCTTTGACACTCCCCTTTAAACTTAAGGTTGAGACTTGATGATATCTTTAGTTTGGAATATAAGTTCGTAAAGATGCCATGAAGATGAGTTTAAAGCAACTATGAATTACTTGATTGGATGGAAAACAGACTAGGCATAATGTGGAATAAATACAAGAATTAATGAATTTTGTGTATAGATTGAACCTTAAAAAGGATCAAATTGAGTGATTTAGGTGTCTCATATGGGAAATTAGGTGGGCCCCAACATCAGAGCACTAGCATCTGGGTGGCCAAAAAAGTTCTATTTTACAATCTCAAAAGTCATTTTATCTATTATACCAACTCACTTTACAATGTACCTAGCATCTCAGTTTTTATATTTATACCATCTCATTTAAATATTCATTTTTATTCTTTCTTTATTTATACCATCTCATTTAAATAATCATGTAAATAATACTAATAGTTATTGAAATGAGAAGGAGCTTGCATGTAGTTGAATTGAAATGAGAGAGAAGGAGCTTGCATGTAGCTGAATTGAAGAGACAGAATGTCAAATATTTCAATTATAATACTAATATTTATTTTGCATCCAAGTGAACAGGTGGTTTTATATATAAGAACCAATTGTTCATAGGTTGCAAAATTTTTTAGAAACCCATACCTGGATGTGGTGTGTTTTTTGAAGTTTTGGTTGTAAAATAGTAAGGTGTTTACACCCCCAATACTAATGCTCTCAGAATCTTATATGAAAAATGGAGTAGGATAGGCCTAGTCGAAACATTTCAATCCTATTGAGAGTTAATAACCAAAGACTTTTGATCTATTCAATGGGTTGGATATAGTTCAAGTTTAAAATTGAGTTGGGTCATGATCAATTTAGCCTAAAAGAATGGATGTTTGGCAAATGATGTGATGTTGATGTGGCAGAGGCTACTAATGTGCCATATATGGTGACATCAATACTAACGTGGATGACCTTGAATTTGACACATGGCAAGGTGATTTCACATATCTTAATTGACATGTGGTTTATGGTAAGCAAGGAAGCATGTGAGACAACATCTTGCTAGGATTTTTGGGGAGGGGGATTCACATCAGGTGCAATACTACCATTTTCCTCACAAATTTTTTTTTTAAATCTTTTTTAACTTTTTAACTTTCACCTTTTAACTCTTTTTTATTATATTTTATTTAATGGCTGAGATTGAAAGTTGTATTTTCAACTTTCAATCTCAGCCATTGATTAAGTATTGCACCAGGTGCAATACCCTAGGTATTGCACCTGATGTGAATCTGTGGGAAGGGTATAGTGGTGCTTGCTAGCACGAAGGGAGGTTTGATGGTGTGTCGAAGGGCATGAGGTGCGTGGATTGATGCATCAATCATTGTGGCGGTGCATGATAGTGTATTTAGCTTTCCTTTTGGTTGATTTTTCTACAATCTTGATCGACTCCTATGCTTTTGAATGGTGGTGATTGTGATGTGATTTTGAGATAGTGAGTTGTGGTAGTGGCGGCTTGAATTAGTGGCAACGGTTCTGATGGGTGTTGAAAGATTTGTGATGGTAATGATGCAAATGTGTGATTTGTGTGCTTTAAAGTAGATTGAGATGGTTTATCTTGTGGGTTTATTGATGGTAGCAATACTGGGTGTTTTGTGGATGAAAGACTTGGTTGGTTTGGTTTGGGTAGAAAATAAAAATTTTGCTAAGAGCCAAAATCAATTAGCTATAATTCCAAAGAATAAAATATAAAACTAAGGTTGATATGCGAGAGCATGAGAGAAAGGAAAATGGTTCGGCTTGATAGCCTATGCCCAAGTGATAGAGCACTTAGGCCTTAGCAGTGAGCAACAATATCTTTACTATCTCCAAATGAGTTATTGTTAGCCCTATATGGACTAAAAACATATTTGAACCTGTTTAGCCTTAACCCAAAAATATTTTACAGTCATCAAGTTATGAACTTTGTAGCAAATAAATAATCCTATGAGGCTGAGCCTTTGTGAGTTGTGAATGGCAAGCGGATGGGAGCAATGCGCGTGAGATTGGCTTCCCCATTAGGCATGTTGTATACATTGTCACAGTGCTCGTGGTGGTTGTCTTATTTTCTTGGCGTATTCACGGAATGTACAAATGTGCAAGTGCACAACTGGATTTCCTTTAAGACGATAATACCCTTTTGTGGATTTCGGAAAAACAAAGCGAGTCGAGTACTAGCGAATAATGAAGTGTATATCCACCGCTGATTTATTATCTACACATCTATTAAAGATGATACTTTTTAAAGGTGATATATATATATATATATATATTGTTAAGAGTCTGGAATAATAGGTAGACTTCATGATTCTTCTAAAAAAAATGGTAGACCTTAGAATTTTGGATTTCTAAATGGGAATATGCCACCACATTTTCATAGTATAAGTATTACTATGCTTTCTTTTTCGACTATGTATATTATGATGTCCACACATGAATTTGTTTCTCATATTTGAATCCAAAAGATTCAGAGGCTTGTGCTTTTGTGCCATTTAGTTTTCTGTTAAGTAGAAAAAGCTTTTTAGATTTTAAAGAGCAAATGCTGCTTTTCAATACCCAAAAGAAAAAGAAAAAGAAAGAAGGAAAAAGCAAAATGGGAGGCTGGTTACCCTTGAGGACCACCGAATGAGGAATGTTATTATAGCTTCATTTTGTTTTTGTTACACTTGTTCCGGTTTGATTTCAAAAGACAACTTCTTTAAGACTCTACCTTTTGTTTTGAAGAAACATAAATAGATGTGCTTTTGGTTACTTGACAAATGTCAAGCAAAATTGAGTCTTTGTTTTTTTATTTTATTTTTATGTTTTTTATTTTTTATAAACGATACGATTGATTTAAATATATATTATTCAATATATGATAATTACTCTTTATTATCATGTCAAAACATCAATTACATTTTGGTATAAGCGATATTTGAACCTAAATTCTTTATTCAATGATAACAAATTGTATCAATTGAATTAATTGAAACTTACTTCACTTCTTCATGGGTCATTGTTAAAGCATTAAATATGCAAACAATAAAAAAAATGTTGAAAACTTATTAATTGTTTCTTTTCTAAATTGAGAATCGTATAAATTTACTTTTGAAGGAAATTCTTCTTCTTGCTTTAGTTACGTTATGCTTTGACGAAGGATTTTCTTAATAAATTACTAAAATATAGTAATATACTTATGCTATTTTCCTTTTTTTTATTTTTTTATTTTTATGCTTTGGACTTTTGTGGCTTTGTCGAATTCTCTTGCAATCATTTGTGCTACCATACATCATAGGCCATAGTAATCTAACGAAAATAGTGATTAGGGGTGTGCTAGAAGGTTTATGTTTGGGAGTTTATAAAGGAAATGTCAATCAAAGTTGATAAAGCCAAATGAGGTCAAGTCAATCAAAGTGGATAAAACGAAAGGCCTCTTCAATAATTTCATTTATATATATTTTTTTGTTAATTTTGTTTAAGTGAAAATAGAAGACGAGTAGAAAAATTGTGCAAGTCTAAATACTAAGTGTGAGTTTGGATAGAGATTATCCCACGTCCACGTTTGCATTGTAGTGCGTTTTGCCTCCTCTTTTTTTTTTTTTTGTTTAGCCTGCAATTGTTGACAAGTCAATTGTGAATAGTGCTTCCGTGCACTGTTCACAGATCTCACAAATTACACTTTTTAACCACTTTATCATTAAAAATAGAACCCACAGTACTATTCACATATTTAAAAAAATATTTCGCTATAGTGTTTTCAGTTTTTAATTTTCAGTAAAATAAGTTCTATCCAAACGGACCCTAAATGCACGGTAAAATAAGTACTCTTTATTCACTATCCTCTTAAATCAAGTTACAAGTTTTACCTCTTCTTTAAAAAAAAAAAAAAAAAGTTACAAGTTTTACCATTTTAATTGGTTATAAACGTCAGCTACTAGTTTCAACTTCTAAGTTAAACAAATTAAAAAAAAAAAAAAAAATCAAGTACTAACTAGAGACAATCCCAAAAGTTTTAGAAGGTTTATTATAGAGTAGAAGAAAATAGGACAGAAAGAAGATGAATTAAATATTGATATCTTTAATTGTTTGGATGTTTGAATGAAAGTAACATAATTTGGGAGTTGAATAGAATGAAATTTATATAATAGTATTACTATAATGCCACTTTTCATTCTCTTGTTACTCCCAATTTTGGGATGATTAAAAAATGGATCTATTAGGAAAAGAAATGAAACATCTTACCATTAAACTCTCAAAAAATAAAATGAAAAGAATATTTTTGTAATATATATATATATATTGCATTCCTTTCTATTCTTCCCTCCCAATCCCAAACAAGTTAGGCAGTAAATCCAACACTAATCAAGATTGTTGCCGTTTATGGACATGATGAATGGCTATCATTAGCATAACTGGTGTGGTGGTTGTGATCACATTAACGGTTAACTTTTTTTTTTTTTTTTTTTGAAAAGACATTAACATTAATATATGTTAAGTTTGGATAAGTTCAAAAAATTCAACTTATTTTATAGTCAAATAATATATGTGTACAGTTTTTTAAATACATTAATTCTATCAATCTTAGTATTGCATTAATATATATATATATATATATTTATAAAGTTACCACAATAAAATAAATTTTTTTTTTTTTTTTTTTTTTTCAGCCCGCAATTGTTGACTTGTCAATTGTGAATAATGCTTCCGTGCATTGTTCATGAATCTCACAAATTACACTTTTTAGCCACTTTATCATTAAAAATGGGACTCACAGTACTATTCACATATTTAAAAAATATTTCGCTACAGTGTTTTCAGTTTTCAATTTTCAGTAAAATAAGTTCTATCCAAACGGACTCTAAATGCACGGTAAAATAAGTACTCTTTATTCACTATCCTCTTAAATCAAGTTACAAGTTTTACCTCTTCTTAACAAAAAAAAAAAAAAGTTACAAGTTTTACCATTTTAATTGGTTATAAACGTCAGCTACTAGTTTCAACTTCTAAGTTAAACAAATTAAAAAAAAAAAAAAATCAAGTACTAACTAGAGACAATCCCAAAAGTTTTAGAAGGTTTATGTGTGGGCGATCATAAAGAAAGTGAATGGAATATAATATATAGAGTAGAAGAAAATAGGACAGAAAGAAGATGAATTAAATATTGATATCTTTAATTGTTTGGATGTTTGAATGAAAGTAACATAATTTGGGAGTTGAATAGAATGAAATTTATATAATAGTATTACTATAATGCCACTTTTCATTCTCTTGTTACTCCCAATTTTGGGATGATTAAAAAATGGATCTATTAGGAAAAAAAATGACACATCTTACCATTAAACTCTCAAAAAATAAAATGAAAAGAATATTTTTGTAATATATATATATATATATATATATTGCATTCCTTTCTATTCTTCCCTCCCAATCCCAAACAAGTTAGGCAGTAAATCCAACACTAATCAAGGTTGTTGCCGTTTATGGACATGATGAATGGCTATCATTAGCATAACTGGTGTGGTGGTTGTGATCACATTAATGTGGCGTTTGGTACAAGGTAATATTTTAGGATTCCTGGGAATGTTTAAAGATTCTCATGTTTGGTTGCAAATCATGCTAGGGAATCAGATGCCAGGGGAATCCTTAAACCCCTCTCAGTAGGAATGTGGATTCCCTTTAAAACAGGTGGGAATCTAGATTCCCAAGCTTAAAGGAAATTGTATTTTTATAAATTGACAATTTTAACCATTTTTTTTAAATGACTTGGTAGTTCACATTCAAATTTAAGGATAGAATGGGAAAAATAAATAATTTATTTAAGATTCTTAGGACCCAGGGCCACTCACATTTTGGGGATCCGTACTTGCCATGTTTTATTCAAGTTGGGAGTCAATTTGCTAGATTTTGGATATACACAAAATCTAGAAAACAGAGAGAAAGAAAGTAATATATTTATTATGTTTAGGCACTTAATTAGTTAATTTATGATGTGATTGATTCATTTCATATAGTAAAATTATATTGGTTTCATTCAATACTCTTATATTTTTTTTCCTATTTATAACTAAAGTGGATTAGATGTTGCTTGGTTTGGGATAAGATTGAAAAAAATTATAAACTCCATATTAGAGAATGAACTTTGAACTTTGAATTGTAATAGCATTTCCATCTGGTATCTTCCAACTATTTTATTTTATTATCTTAAAAGTTACTTTATTTATTGCACCATATCATTTTTACAATATATCCAACATCCTAACTTTTATTTTACAATACAAATTAAAATAATATAAATTATACAATAAAATAATAAAATTTCTCTCTCTCTCTCTCTCTCTCTCTCTCTCTCTCATTTTTGTCCCTGCCTCTCCCTCACTTTCTCAACAACCAAACAAACAATCACCACCATGCTACCACTGCCATTTGCCCACCAAACCCACCATAACCAAAAACCCAAAACAAAAAAAAAAAAAACCCATCAAATACCCACCAAAGACCTAGTAAACCCATAGCAAAAATAACCAAACAACTCGCTACTTGCCACGCCACCACTGCCCTTTGCTCACCAAACCCACCAGAACCAAAAACCCAAAAGAAAAATAAAAAACAAAACAAAACCCACCAAAAACCCAACAAACTCATAGCAAAAACAACCAAACAACCCACTACCCACCATGCCAACCCAACCAACCAATCCAAATCCAACCCAAACCCTATTAGAATCCAAAATACCAATCCATAGGAATCCAAAATCCAACCCATCCAAACCCAAAAGACAAAAATTAATAGCAAAAAATCAAACAAACCCTCCGGAATCTGTCGTGCTCGTGCCGATCTTGCCATGCTGTGACCACTTCGATCTCTGCCATGTTGGGCCCACGCCGATCTCCGCCACGCCGTGACCACTTCAATCTCCGCCACATTGGGACTACACCGACTCCACCACGCCATGACCACTCTGAATCCAACCTAACTCTAGTGGCGAGCTTGAACGAGAGAGAGTTGTGAGCAAGGGAGTGAGAAGTGAAGTAACAGAGAATCAAAGAAAAAAATAAAGGAAAGGAAGAAAAGAAAGAAGCAGTGGCTAACAGAGGCAGAGAAAAAAGAATATAAAATTTATCCAAGTTGCTACAGTACCATTGTATATAAGTAAGACGGTATTGTAGCACTATTGTAAAAATTTTTATAAGTAGAAGACCGGGAGCATCCACAGCAGGTGTGACAAATGTGCCAAATGCTAAATATTTGGCACATTTGCCACACCAAACACAAAAATGGAGCATTATGAGATGTGCCAAATCTCAAAACTTATACCACATGTCTACAGTACCGTTGCAAATTTGCAATGGTACGGACAGATGTGGTAAAAATAAAAATTGTTTTATATTCACTTTTCTCTCTCCTCTCTCTTCATTTTTTCTTATCTTCTCTCTCACTCTTTGGTTCCCTCTCTCTTCTCTCTTCTCTCTCACTCTCCGGTTCCCTCTCTCTTCGACCAGTCCGGCAGCGACGACGGCGTGCTCCGACGACGATCTCACCCACCTCCAGCCACGACGGTGTAGCTCTGACGACGATCTCACCCACGACGACGGCGTAGCTCGATCTCACCCACGACGACGGCGTAGCTCGATCTCACCCACACTTCAGCCATGCTCGATCTCACCCGCGCTCAGCCATGCTCAATCTCGCCAATCTCACCCTCTTCCCTCTCCTCTCTGTCCGCTTTTCACTTTGCCTCTCTCTGGTTGTGGTTTTTTTTTTTTTTTTTTTGCTGCAATTTGGGTTGATCTGATGGTGGTGGTGGGCTGTGGCTATGGGCGGTGACAGTGGCAGTGGTGGTGGGCGTGAGGGTGATGGCCGGTGGTGGTTTTTTTTTTTGGTGATTTGTGGCGGCTACAATTTTTCTGGTTGTGGTTGTAGTTGTAGTTGTTGTTGTTGTTGTTGCGGTTCTGGTTTTCTCTGTGATTGTGGCCGTAACAATTTTTCTGGTTGCGGTTGTAGTAGTTGTTGTTGCAGTTCTGGTTTTTCTGGTTTGCGGTGGTGGTTGATGAGGATGATGATGATGGGAGAGGGATTTAATATATTTTTTAATGTGTAGGAAATATTATTTTAATGATAAAATTGAAGTATAAAACATCTGATAAATGGGATGTTGTAAAATGATGTGGTAAAATAATAAAGTAGGGTTTTAATGTGGCGAAATGGTATAATTTTTGCCACATCTGATACGAATGCTCTAAAGAGCTTATTTTGTGCCTTGATGCTAAATCTCCCTGCATATGCCATTTGCAATGCCAGATGAATGCCTAAGTATATCCTATTTGTGTCGGATTGAAAGGTCTAGCAGCAAAGTAAATCTACTAGAAGCAAAATCATGGTTCATAAAAAGGAAAAAAAAAAAAACATGCATAGAACAAAGAAATAAATAATTGTTCCAACGATTAAGTTAACATACCCTAATTCCTTCTAGTTATGGTGAAGTATAAAAATAAATCTTTTGATGGTTGATTGGTTGGATTATTTTTTGCTATAACTCAATTGATTCATGAGGATCGGTAAGTAGATGGGGATCCACGTAAGTCTTCACATTCTAACTTGCTTCTTGTTTTAAAACCACGAGAAATGGAATCAAATTCCCATCTAGTTCATAAAAACAAAACCTCAACCATTTTCGCTATTTCATAGGTTCTCAAATTCATCTTTTCGAAAGAGTGGGGATCACATGCTCGGATTTTTTCATTTTTTGTGATAATTTTTATTAGCTTTGATGCCTTTTATAGTTGGCAAAATATATCACACTTGTCCACTCTGTTTTTTTTTTTTGGATAATAATACCCCCCCCCCCCCCCCACCAAAAAAAAAAAAAAAAGCTAAAATATCCTGAGGTTTACTAGCATTTGTACAATCTTATCTCCCTTGTGCAAAAAGTAGTTTCTTTATCTCATCCAAACTTAGAGCCAACTTAGCCAGCTGGGAGGCTGCTAAGAACATTCGCACCAGCTCATATAAAATAACATAAGATCCAAAATATAGCTAATAAAGTCCAAAAATCACCCACATTAGATTATGATTTGGTTAATCAAAATGAGATTTTGCTATAGTGCTTGTGAAAATGTACAAATCTCTGTAGTTTATACAAAAAATTATTTCTTTGCATTTTTTCAAGAATAAAGAAAGTGAGTGAATGATAGTTGTTGTGTGTAAAAAGAGTAAAATGATTAATAAAATCAAGAAAATTCAATATTTTATTAAAATAGAGTATAAATTAGATAATGAGATGTGAGTGTTTGAAAAATTGTTAGCTTTTCTAAAATACACAGTAATTTTTGCACAAGCTGATATGAATGCTCATGATTGACATCTCCATTTTTTCAATACACTAGAACACGCCAACTCACAAAACTGCTAGCGGCAGTTGATTGACATCTCCATTAAGAATGCATTTCATAGATATCTATAAATTAAAATACAGTATATATATACACACACATATATATAAAATAAATCATTTATCAAATGATTGTTTTTATTTATTTATTAGAAAAACCTCTAAGTCCAGCATGAAACTTCACACCAACTCATACCAACTCACCAGATTCCTCTAAAATTAGATCATAGAAGCCTGCTTCATATGCAAACCGTAAAGCAGAAGGTGCTGTACAAATCCTAGAGTCACTAGATGAAGCAAACTGTTATGTGCCTATTTATTTGAGTTGTTAAATAAATAAGGGGTAGAGATATTTATTCAAATAAGTTAGTTTGTAGAATTAGTTAGATTAATTTGGATTAAGATTAGTTTTATTGATGGATGACAGGAAAGTACTCATCTTATCTTGATGGAAGTCTTTCTTGTATAAATTCTTATATTAACAATAAATAAAATAATAATCGTGAATATCTGAGTACATTGTTAGTCAGTCTAACAAGGAGGACTGAATCCGGTCCATAACACAAACCAGCAACCCCTTGTGCAAAAAGCAGCTACAACATAAGTTGACCTTCATGATCATGGAAAAATAACACCAATACTCATGATTTATAGGGCACCGGTTTTGCCAAGTTCAATTCACCCTAAACCAACTTGCCAACGATGGGCTCCAGCAGTCCTCGCGCACTTGTCCACTTTCTGGTTAAATTAATCAGTTGGGAATAACATGACACCCTTGACTTGATTAGTGCTTCATTGATTAATGATTAATCTTGTGTAATAATATTTTTATCATGAAATGGCCAATGAGAATATTACTAAAAACAAAAGTACTTGAGTAGAGATATTTATTCAAATAAGTTAGTTTGTAGAATTAGTTAGATTAATTTGGATTAAGATTAGTTTTATTGATGGATGACAGGAAAGTACTCATCTTATCTTGATGGAAGTCTTTCTTGTATAAATTCTTATATTAACAATAAATAAAATAATAATCGTGAATATCTGAGTACATTGTTAGTCAGTCTAACAAGGAGGACTGAATCCGGTCCATAACGCAAACCAGCAACCCCTTGTGCAAAAAGCAGCTACAACATAAGTTGACCTTCATGATCATGGAAAAATAACACCAATACTCATGATTTATAGGGCACCGGTTTTGCCAAGTTCAATTCACCCTAAACCAACTTGCCAACGATGGGCTCCAGCAGTCCTCGCGCACTTGTCCACTTTCTGGTTAAATTAATCAGTTGGGAATAACATGACACCCTTGACTTGATTAGTGCTTCATTGATTAATGATTAATCTTGTGTAATAATATTTTTATCATGAAATGGCCAATGAGAATATTACTAAAAACAAAAGTACTTGCAGATAAAGTTAAACAATTAGTCTGATGACACGTTGATGTTGAGCATAAAGCTAGACTTAACCTAGTGCCTTAGACAGTAGATAGGGACTGTCATTGAAGAGTAAGTTTGGTATCTTACTAATTTTCACAACTTTGTTACAACTTTGCCATATAGCAACTCGTGAGTGGTGGAAATAAAATAATAGATTTATGATTCCATCATTCACAAGTTGTCACATGACAAAATTGTGAAAATTAGTTAGCGTGGTACTAAATTTACTCGTCATTGAATTAAAGATAAAGAAAAGTTAAGGGCCCAAATTTTCTATCACAATTGTAATATAGTTGATCACAAGCGATGGAAGTAAAAATGGTGGGTTTTGACTTTAAGTGAAAGCGATTGTTCATCACTCACAATCAACCACGTTAATAAGTTGTGAACATAAAAAAACATTTAAAGATATATCAAAATGAGTCTTGTTAATGGGTGTCTTAAGGGCATTTATTAATGGACCATTTTAGGAAAGTTTTAATACTGTTTTCATAAAAAATATATACAATTTTTTTTAAAAATATTTCTTAAATTAATGCCCTTAGGGTTTCCATTAACTTTTACTTATCAAAACAATAGAATGTCTCAATTCTAGGGGTTCAATAGATGCTGGGATATTAGTGTTGAATTCAGTATTCATTAGGTTTTGGGGCATAGATAGGGACAAAACTAGGATTCGAGCTTGGGTTCAGTATTCATTAGGTTTTGGGGGATAGATAGGGACGAAACTATGATTCGAGCTTGGGGGGACGAAGTATAAACCAAAAAATGTTTTGAGGAATTTTCAAAATTTATCACATTAATTAACATTACAATCCAATATTTGCCAATGCGATTAAAGATCATGTTGCAATGAGCTAAATTTATGTTCTATTTTGTTTTTAATTTTGGTTCATCTAGAGATTATTTTTATTATTCTTGGGACAATTGGGTTTGTTTTGATTAGAGGATTTTATTATTTTTCATGGGGCAATCGGATGAACCAGCAGATACTTTTTTATTTTTGGGTCTATTGGGTCAATTTGTAAATATTTTTGGAGGAGAGGGGCCAAAAGTATATATTTTGGGGTATATTTGAAATTTTTGGGAAATAAATATATACTAACCATAATTTTTGAAAAATCTTGAGGGGAGGGGCACCTAGTTCCGTCTGTGGGGATAGAAAAGATGCTACCCTGTGTAAATCCAACCTAGGGAATAATAAAACAATATTATTTAGTCCACATATTTTGGAATTCTTTTTAAGTGACGTCTACAAAGAAAGCGGTAGTCAATTGATTTTGCGGAGATTCCTTATGTCAAAGTGCCCATGTTTTACTAGGAATATTTTGTTCAAAGTAAAACATTACTTAGGCTATTGTCAAAGGATTGAAAGCTCAGGGATAAAAAATGGTAGAGGCTTAACGACAACGCTAAGTGGTGTGGTAGAGTATTTGTTTTGATTTTGACAGAAAGAGTAAATAATCGAAATTTCTTGAAGATAGTACAAAATATTGGAAGGCAAAAGTAACTTGTCCCCTCTATAGCACAGAAGAGGATAGGTTCTTTCAGATAGGTAATGAATGCGATCCAATTTCCAAGTCATGTCCACTTGTACCACTAACCATTTAATTAACTAGGTTTACCCCATAGGAGAATATGCTTAGGCTAGTGCTGATTATGCTCATGTTCATAGTTCAAACCATTAGCACATCAATTTTCAGGACATAATTTCAGTAAATTTAGGAGTCTATCAAATCATGATTTCAATGAGTGACATATAGTCATTTTATGTTCAATACCAAAGATATTGTTAGAACCTATAATTTTTTAAAGGGTGGTAATAATATATGACAAATAAGCTAACATGTTATATTTGAACATATCTTCAAAAGTGGGTTCCAGTTAGTTCAATTAATAAAGTTCTAGATGATTGAATAAGAGATGTATTGGTTTGATGATAAAGAACTATCATTAGTTAATTTAAGAGTCTTTCAAATCATGATTTCAATGAGTGACATATAGTCATTCTATGTTCAATACCAAAGATACTGTTAGAACCTATAATTTTTTAAAGGGTGGCAATAATATATGGCAAATTAGCTAATATGTTATATTTGAACACATCTCCAATAGTGAGTTTTAGTTAACTAAACTGATAAAGTCTTTTATGATTGAATAAAAGATGTATTGGTTTGATGATAAAGAACTATTATCTGAAGCAGACATACGTAATAAGTTGAAACTCTTTTTTAAAAAAAACTCCAACAAATATTCCAGAAATATAATCCAATCCTATTGTAAGGATGTGCATGGGAAATACTGAAAATAGAAGTTTTATGGTACCAACTATTGAGTGAGTCAATTTCATATTGGAGCCATTTCGATTTAGTTCAAGGAACGAAATATTTTGGTATTAATAGATGTTGGTGTACCGTTTCAGGATTATCACTATTTATATATATATATATATATATAGATGGGTTCAAGTTACACCTGGTGTAACTTCACAAGAGTTACACATTTTTTGGACCATTGATTTGTATTAGATCTAAGGGTGAAAAAAACACTCATAATCATGTATTTATTGTTTCCTAGAAATTAGTAATTGATTCATTAATTCTTATTATTAAAATTAGAAAAATAAAAAACAGCATTAACTCTCTGCTTCCCATCATCTTCATCTTCTCTCCCTCTCTCACATGGTCTTGTGTTCTATCTTGTGGGCATCTTGTGGGCATCAATTGTGGGCTTGAAGACAAGAAATACAGTAACAATTAAAGTTTTGTTCAGCTGTTAAGTCTACAATTTAAAAAATGATTTTGGATTGTTTAGTTGTGTCCCTGTTTTGCTTAAATAATTTTCATTCCAAATTAAAATTATTCCAAAGTTCATGAATGGTGTCGTTGAGTACTTGGTAAAGGACAAAAAGTCCTTATCTTATGCTAGAATTTTCATAAAAAGATGAAACTTCAATCCTTATCCGATTCAAGTTAGCTGTGGTTGCACTATTTTAGTTACTTGTGCAAGATTTCTTTTGATTAAGGAGTAAGAAATCAAACGTGGCTTTCAACTTTTTAACGACATATGTGTGTGTATATATGTATATATATTCAGACTCTTAAAGAAATTTACTTTGATCATTACTATAAAAAATATGAAGCATGCTGTTTTTCCTTTTTTTTTTTTTTTTGAGAGAAAAAGACCATGTGAGAGGGGGGGGGGGGGGGGGACCTCTCTCACATGGTCTTGTGTTCTATCTTGTGGGCGTCTTGCGGGTGTCAATTGTGGGCTTGAAGACAAGAAAGACAGTAACAATTGAAGTTTTGTTCAGCTGTTAAGTTTACAATTTAAAAAATGATTTTGGATTGTTTAGTTGTGTCCCTGTTTTGCTTAAATAATTTTCATTCCAAATTAAAATTATTCCAAAGTTCATGAATGGTGTCGTTGAGTACTTGGTAAAGGACAAAAAGTCCTTATCTTATGCTAGAATTTTCATAAAAAGATGAAACTTCAATCCTTATCCGATTCAAGTTAGCCGTGGTTGCACTATTTTAGTTACTTGTGCAGGATTTCTTTTGATTAAGGAATAAGAAATCAAACGCGGCTTTCAACTTTTTAACGACATATGTGTGTGTATAAATATATATATATATTCAGACTCTTAAAGAAATTTACTTTGATCATTACTATCAAAAATATGAAGCATGCTGTTTTTCCTTTTTTTTTTTTTTTGAGAGAAAAAGACCATGTGAGAGAGGGGGGAGAAGATGAAGATGATGGAGAGCAGAGAGTTAATGCTGTTTTTTATTTTTTATTTTTAATAAGAAGAATTAATGACTTAGTTACTAATTTCTAAGGAACAATAAATATATGACTATGAGTGTTTTTTTCACCCTTAGATCTAATACAAATTAATAGTTCAAAAAAAGTGTAACTCTTATGAAGTTACACCAGGTGTAACTTGAACCCATCTCATATATATATATGTGTGTGTGTGTGTATTTATTTATGTAAGTGTGAATTTATTAATTTTTATATTTATCAACATCAAATTTAAAATTCACATATTTTATAAGCCCAAATGTTTGTCTAAGTATATTAACCAATATATAAACTTAAATAACATGTGTTTTAAATATTAAAAAAATTAAAATTTTGATATTTTTTATTTTTTTATTGTACCAGCCGAAAGTCCTGAAATAACACTTGAAATATACTCGATACATGTCAGTACAACTTGGTATTTTTTTGGTACAGTTTTTAGAAGTCCAATTCCAATTTAATGAAAAATATAATACATTTTCTCAGTGCGACTGATACTAGTACAATACTGACTTCTCTATTTTATACTCGCCAAAGAAACTCATTTTGTCGAGTCACAACACAGCTAAGAAATTAGATTTAATCAACCATGCATGCATACGTCTCGCAATATTCTAGTGCTAGGTTTGAGGCTTTCATCCTGCTAGAACAAACATTTATGGGGATGAGAAAATTAAAGAGATCGAGCAATGCTTTGAGATGATAGCAGATAAGAAATAAACTTGACGTATGGAAAAAAAAAAAAATTGTAAAGAAAATAACAATGATTATATCAAATGATGTTTCTTATTTTTAATTAATAATTGACCAAAAATTTAGTTTATAGACACAGATTGTTTTGATTGAAATTTTGACATGTTGGGTTGNAACACTTGAAATATACTCGATACATGTCAGTACAACTTGGTATTTTTTTGGTACAGTTTTTAGAAGTCCAATTCCAATTTAATGAAAAATATAATACATTTTCTCAGTGCGACTGATACTAGTACAATACTGACTTCTCTATTTTATACTCGCCAAAGAAACTCATTTTGTCGAGTCACAACACAGCTAAGAAATTAGATTTAATCAACCATGCATGCATGCGTCTCGCAATATTCTAGTGCTAGGTTTGAGGCTTTCATCCTGCTAGAACAAACATTTATGGGGATGAGAAAATTAAAGAGATCGAGCAATGCTTTGAGATGATAGCAGATAAGAAATAAACTTGACGTATGGAAAAAAAAAAAAATTGTAAAGAAAATAACAATGATTATATCAAATGATGTTTCTTATTTTTAATTAATAATTGACCAAAAATTTAGTTTATAGACACAGATTGTTTTGATTGAAATTTTGACATGTTGGGTTGTCAGTTTTTCTTTTGTTTGTTGTGATAGATTCAAGTAAAGAGAGTGATTGTTGGAGAGGGAGGTAGCTAGTGAGCTCGAGTAGAAACAAAGCCCACTAGATATACAAAACTTATCGAACAAAATATATAAAAAAAAAATCTCATATTCTAACATGAAAGGGATATACGTGACATCGTTCATTTATGATTGATATGTTTTTTTGTAGGAGTCGTAATAATTTCAATTTGTTAATAAAAAAGCTAGCGTGGACGGCCTAGAAAAACTGGGTAGCTGTAAAACATATGCAAAGGTGGCCAAATTGCAGAGATTCTGTATCCTGCTATCTTTTAAGTGCATCTCCAACATTCACCTCACCTTTTTTTTATGGTCCCCAAATTGTGACTACTGTTGGATGCGTCAGCGTAACCTTTCGTTCTCAGCCCTCTCATAATCATATATGTAATATGTCTCGACGCCTTCATCTATCACTATCAGCAAGAAAGCAAAACTCGTTGCTTTGTGAAAAGAATTATGGTGTTTTCTTTTTTGAATAACACCATAATTCTGTAAACTGGCTATAAACTTTCTGTTTTATAAAATTTTACAATTCAGAAGCAGTTGAAATCGTGATTTTTAAGTGAAAACAGTTTGTAGGTAATAAACTCTACTCTAGGAGGATCCACAACAGTTGAAATTAATGTTGGACCCTGTTTTGTCCACACCAGATATTGCATGAACTTCTATAATAAGATTTTCACACTTTGTTTGGTTGCAACTAATGGCATGTTTGGATGTTTAAAAAAGGAGGGGGAGTAGAGTAGAGGGAGGGAGAGTAATGCAATTACCTTGTTTGGAAGTTTTTTAAAGAATGAGGGGGAGGGGTTTGGGGGAGTTTGGAGGGGTTTGGACTCCCTCTAGCCCCCCAATTTTAATTCCCCCAAATTGGAGAGATTTGGAGGGGGAGTAGAGTACATAAACTATTGACCAAGTAAATTACCTAATTTACCCTTATTATATTAACAAAATTACACAAGGGGAATGACTAATTATTCCCTTCCCCCTTACTAATTTTAAAAACATCCAAATAAGGTAGAGGTGAATCATTCTCCTCTACTCTCCTCCCCACTACTCCCCTTCCCTCTACTCCTCTCTACTCTCCTCCCTCTCTAAACTTCCAAACAAGCCATAAGAGAGGAGAAGAGAAGAGAAATGAAATGAAATAAGAAAAAAAGAAAGGAAAAGAAATTATTTCTCTCATATATGTTTGGAAATAAGAAGAGAAGAATTATTTTGCTTTCCTTTATTTGGCTTATAAAGGGAAAGGAATTGGAAAGAAAGATATGTCCTTTTACTTTTATACCCACCTAAATTTGAGAGAGATTAATGTAAAATCTTGGACAAAAATGTAAATTTCATCTCATAAAAAGTCCAAGTGTTAATTTTTAATGAGTAATGCTACTGCCACAAACTATTTTACAAAATTTTTACAAACTGCAGATGTGGCTAACCTTAGATTAGTTTTCATCTAGACCCACCATTAATATCACTTTTTCATTTACCAATAATCATTTACCATATTAACAATTTGTAAATTTTTTTCATAAAATAGTTTATGTTATTCATTTTTAATTGCTCAAATTATCAAGTTTTCTCTTCAATTTGGGCATGGGAGGGTTGGAAAAAGTGGGCCAAGGGGATATTATTTATTCCTTCTTTCTCCTTTCTCCTAAAGCAACCAAATGAAAGAAATTGTCGGTGTCCCCTTATTTTCTCTCCACTTCCCTCGTTCCAAACACAGTGTTAATGTCCATTTTGATTGGTAGATCAATTTCAGTCTCTCAGGGGATCCCCATTTTTATAGAGAAACCCCTAAACCCAATTTCATTTGCTAGTTACCACTAAGGTATCTTGTGTTGAGTTTGAACATACCTTCCAGAGGAGCACTCATTTATAATCTTTTTGGATAAGGTGAAAGATAATTCAATGCATAATGCCCGAATCTTATTGGGCAGTACAACACTGGCTCCGAACTGTTGTCCTTTCATCACCTTCTTGTTAATTTCTTGTGGTCCAAATTTTGGCAACAAACTATAGGACAAGCATCACTTCTCTAGATATTTTAAGCTGTTGTGATTCAGGCTACCGAAAGTTATAACTTATATATAGCGAATTCACGCAAATAATAAAGTAAAAAATATTCACACAATACAACAATATTTAACATAGTCATATCCAAAACTATATTCATAGACAATGTCAATCGAAATCCATTATCAACCATATACTATATTCATAGACAATGTCAATCGAAATCCATTATCAACCATATAGATTACAAGTTTACAATCATTCTCAATTAAATCTTATAAACCAAACTCACATACTCACAAAAACAACTCTAAAAACAATTCACAAGCTCATAATCTCAAAAGTTATACACCCAATAATTGCATCATAATCTCAAAAGTTATCAAGTTTTCTCTTCAATTTGGGCATTGTTAGAAGTATTGGTTAAATGATTAAATTTACCATATCCCAACAGCTTAAGCTTTTGGGACAATCGGTAGTTTAACATGGTATCAGAGCATGTGATCCTGAGTTCGATCCTTGTCTCCTCCACTCTACCTCCCATTTAAATTCCCACGTGTTGGGCCTCACCTATTAAAAGGTAGTTTCAGCCCAAACGTGAGGGAGAGTGTTAGAAGTATTGGTTAAATGATTAAATTTACCATATCCCAACAGCTTAAGCTTTTGGGACAATCGGTAGTTTAACAGGCATGGGAGGGTTGGAAAAAGTGGGCCAAGGGGATATTATATATTCCTTCTTTCTCCTTTCTCCTAAAGCAACCAAACGAAAGAAATTGTCGGTGTCCCCTTATTTTCTCTCCACTTCCCTCGTTCCAAACACAGTGTTAATGTCCATTTTGATTGGTAGATCAATTTCAGTCTCTCAGGGGATCCCCATTTTTATAGAGAAACCCCTAAACCCAATTTCATTTGCTAGTTACCACTAAGGTATCTTGTGTTGAGTTTGAACATACCTTCCAGAGGAGCACTCATTTATAATCTTTTTGGATAAGGTGAAAGATAATTCAATGCATAATGCCCGAATCCATTATATTCATAGACAATGTCAATCGAAATCCATTATCAACCATATACTATATTCATAGACAATGTCAATCGAAATCCATTATCAACCATATAGATTACAAGTTTACAATCATTCTCAATTAAATCTTATAAACCAAACTCACATACTCACAAAAACAACTCTAAAAACAATTCACAAGCTCATAATCTCAAAAGTTATACACCCAATAATTGCATCACAAAAAAAAATTAGAGAAATACTCTTTTAGCCTTGTTTGGTACATGATCTTAAACACACGTTTTTAGTTTTTAAACAACATTACACGTATTTTCACACACTTTTTCATCCACATGTATTTTCAAAAAAATTGAAAACTGTTGTTTAAACATATATACCAAACGGACATTCTTCTGAAAGTCTTCTTCCCTCCCCATTTGGGAGGACTCTCATTTAATCCTTTACAACAATTCCTATTTGTAAGGCTTCTTTCTATTTCCTGATTGACAATGAATAGTTAAAACTTCTTCAAGAAGGAACCTTCCTTATGTAATAAGGAATTTTTTTTTTTAATAATAATAATAATATTTTTTTTAATAAAATGGTTGAACACTGTTTTTCTCACAAGTGATAGGAATACTATATATTTTATTACATAAGTCTCACAAATTGATGTAACACCAATTATAGAAAACTTAATTCAAATATTCATTAATTAAATTGTTGAAGTTCATTAATCACATTCATTGTCATATTAATTTGTAAACATTTTGGAGTAAAATTTTAGTAACTTTGGCATTTTCCTTTCCATATCTCTAACTAGGTCTCCAAAACACTAGACAATTGAAACCCTTAAAAAAAAATGTTGTAGATGTGTCAAATTATTAATGATAATCTATTTTCCATAGTAGTGTAAGATTTTAATTTTTGTAAACCAACATTCTACAAAGTAGATTGTCAACATATTAACCACACAATCTCCCACATAACCATTCACCAAACAATTCTATCTAGGCTGATTGTTGTTGGGAAGGAGGGAGGTGATGCAAGTGGCATAAAAAATAAATTTTTTTCATCATTAGCCACATTAATATTTTCCATTCATCATTTAATGGTAGAAACTATTTTAACACAATATCAAAAGGCTAGAAACTAACTAAACTAATACATATGAAACGATAGCAACTAAATTAACTTACAATGTAAATATTAGAGACCAAACTGATTGTTTACTTAATTACTTTTTTTTCCCCCTTAAAAAAAAAAATCGTGCTAACATGCGTAGGACGAAATTTAGTTCCAATAAAGACATGACGAGGATTTCTCAAAGTGATGTGGGAGGCTCAAAGAGCTATTTATTTTTACTTAGTATTAATTACATTTTACAAGAAAATTGAGTTTTTGGTCAATTGTATTTTATTTTTAGGTCCTAATATTTAATTATGTTTATTATTTTTTTATTTATTTAAAGTTAGGATTACATTTGTAAATCAATAAGTATTTTTTTTTTTACCTTTGTAAGAATTATGGTTTAGTACTCCTGTACAAGTAAAGTATTGTACTCCAATTAATTAAGGGAAAATTATTTACTGAATAAAAGTGTCTATTCAAATTGACTATATGATTTGGAGGCAAGGAAGTGAATTCCGTACTGTACCGGCCAGTACGGCCGGAATATACCGTACCGGCCAGTAATTCAATACAGAATACCCCTCTGTTTCGTACCGGAAAAAATACCGGCCGTATCGGCCTCGTACCGGCCGTACTGGCCAATTTCGGGCAATACCGGCCGATATTGGGCGTACCGACCGTTACAAAAAAAAAAGTTTTTTTTTTAAAATTTTTTTTTATAAGTTCTGTAATTTTTGAATTTTTGTTAGGACATAATGATAACTTATTTGCATTAACTTATTAGTATTATTTGTTTTCTTAGTATGCAATGATAACTTTTAACCTTTCTATTTTTTATATTGTGTTTTTTTTTTTTCTTTTAATTGATACTAAAGTCTAAAACCATGAATAATTAGTTCTGAATTGAGAAATGTTTTATGATAAACTTTTATATTTATTATAATATATATATATACACACACATACACATACATACATACATATACATATATATTTATTTATTTATAAATATAAAAAATAGCGGTAAATCCGAAGCGGTACACCGGTATTGGCCGGTATCAGAAATATATCGTACCGTTGGCCAAACCGGTACAGCTTCCGGTACAGTATTGACTCCCTTGTTTGGAGGTGCTGATTCCAAAAAATCCAATGTTAATTTATTTTATTTTTTAATTATGTTAACTCCTAAGATTTTATCCTTTATTTTCTTCTTGTTTATCAAAGTTCTATCTTATTTTGCAGTTGAAAATTTTTGAGGATGTCATTCTAGGAAGAATGGACACTTTATTTAAAGTGTTGTACCCTTGTTATATTTGTGTTGTATCAATATCGTCGTATCGTAGTACATATCCGTGCTTCTTAGCCACCATCGTCCCTGGCCTCATTTTGGCCAATGATCACCATACTGCTGCGTATAAACTCTAATACATGGCAGGAAAAAGACGTGCACTTTTAGAGCTACTGATGCTTTCGGCTAGGGCTTCAAGAAAAAAAGGTACGCACTTGTAGAAAAGTATGCTGTATGTGTGGGCTCGTGTGTTTATATACATATATGTAAGCGCAATTGGTTGTGTTAGAAATACTGAATGATTGTATTGTATTTCTTGTATAAAAGAATGTACATAGATGCCTTTATATAGGAGGCATATGTGTGCAGTACAAGTAAATATGTGTGCTATACAAGTAACCTAACTGGGCCTAAAGCCCACAACACTATATATGTTAACAGCCCCCCTCAAACTCAAGGTGGATGTGAGACCAACTTGAGGTTGTCAACCAAAGTACGAAGGCGTCCCTTAGGATGTGATTTGGTGAAGATATCTGCAAGTTGATCTTTAGAGGAGACTGAGATCAACTTGAGAGCACCATGGACAAGATGAAAACGGATAAAATGACAATCGATCTCAATGTGTTTAGTCCGTTCATGGAAGACATTATTGTGAGCAATATGAATAGCACTCTGGTTGTCACAATAAAGAGGAGTAGTAGAGGATGTAGATACACCTAAGTCTTTGAGAAGCCATCGTAGCAAAAGGAGCTCAGATGTGGTATCAGCAAGGGCACGATATTCTGCTTCAGTACTGGAGCGGGCCACATGAGTTTGTTTCTCACTTCGCCAAGAAATCAGAGAAGAACCAAGAAGAAAGCAATAACCAGTGGTGGACCTGCGATCAGTGGGGTCTCCTGCCCAATCAGCATCAGAAAATGCACGAAGAGTAAGAGGAGACTGAGCAGAGTAGAAAAGACCATGGAAGAGAGTGCCCTTTAAGGATCGAAGAATGCGCAGAACAGCAGCATAGTGAGTCGATCGTGGAGCAGACAGATACTGGCTCACTTGGTGAACAGCATAGGAAATGTCTGGACGAGTGACAGTGAGATAAACTAAGCTGCTAACCAAGCGTCTGTAAAGAGAGGGATTAGACAATGGTTTCCCCCCTGAGGGAGTCAGATGCGCATTAAACTCAACTGGAGTGTCCACAGTCTTGCTATCAGTGAGTCCAGCGCGAGACAAGAGTTTAGAGGCATACTTGGCTTGAGCAATATAAAGTCCATCTGTAGAATGAGTGATTTCAAGACCCAAGAAGTAGCTGAGATATCCAAGATCTTTTATCTCAAACTGCTGACTGAGAAAAGCCTTGAGTTCTTGAATGCCACTGAGGTCATCACCAGTTATGATCATATCATCCACATATAAGAGGAGTAAAATAGTGCCTTTGTCAGTGCGACGAAGAAATAAGGCAGAATCATAGTGACTGGCCATGTAACCCAAGTGAGAGATGGTAGAGCTGAATTTGGCAAACCAAGCTCGTGGAGCTTGTTTAAGGCCATAAAGTGCACGTCGAAGGTGGAAAACCTTATTTGAGTCAACAGAGAGACCAGGAGGAGGTTGCATATACACTTCTTCACTTAAATCCCCATTAAGAAATGCATTTTTGACATCCATCTGAAAAAGGTCCCATTTACTGGCAGCAGCAACAGCTAAGAGGGCACGGACAGATGAGATACGGGCAACCGGAGCAAAAGTTTCTTCATAATCAATCCCATACTCTTGTGTAAAACCTTTTGCAACAAGACGAGCTTTGTGATAATTCTCTAATATATACCCATCAGAGCGAGTCTTAATCTTGTAGATCCACTTACAACCAACCACAGATTTCCCAGGAGGAAGTGTCACCAAATCCCAAGTATGGTTTTTAGATAATGCATCAAGTTCCTCTTTCATTGCAATCTGCCATAAAGGGTCAGTGGAAGCCTCACGATAGGTGTGAGGCTCGTGTAGTGTAGCAAGAGCAGTGTAACAATGATAGTCAAGTAAATGTGCAGGAATAGATCTTACCCGAGTTGAGTGACGAGGTGGAATGTCTTGTGCAAGATCTTCAGGCGGAGTAGGAGCAGGAGACCCAAGCTCAGGATTGGGGTT
>NW_027069713.1:596007-683974 GCF_002906115.3 Quercus suber
ACAAAAAAAGAAGAAGCAAAAAGGCACCCAAAACCAAAAGCATGTGAAATGGAACAATATTTTTAAACTCGAATTGAATTGGACAACCATGTTACATGGATGGCCACACGGGAACATGAAAGATGTGGTCAGAACTCAGATCTAGCTCTGTTTTGAGGACCCAGTTGAATTATTGGTGTTTACGCTCATGGCACGAGTACCTCCGTATGATGACCCGTACATGTACAAGAATGTGAAGGTGTACAAGGTTTGTGTATGAAAAATAAAGTCTTCACAAATTTTTAAGAATATAAGATGTGATTTTTCCTTTTTTTTTTTTTTTTTGGTTGAATGAAAAGAGGAGTCTCTAGTGTGGACTTATCATAATTGTTAAAAGCCTCTACTTGAACCATTCAACTCTTGTCAAGCATTATATGAAGCAACACGAATACTCTTACGATCAAGCCACACTTCGTAGTGGTTAATTTAAGGTGTGATTGATTATATTGGATATTAAAAGTATGAAGAGAAAAGAAGTGTAATATATATATATATATCTCTAAAAGCTAAAACGTAACATATATTGTTGTTACGCTTCAGTTGAGTCATATCAGCGTTCACGTTATTATCCTATTTCTTATTCCAATTTTTTTATAATTTTTTTTAAACATTTACTTAGTTTTTAATATTTATACTTTCTCCACCTTTTATCTTTTCATCTCCTCACTATCCTCTACATTAATATCATTTTTCATTTTTTCCTTTATCTTCCCTTATTTTGTATCTTCTTATTCACCCCCTTTTACTAGACATTTCTCCAATTTTTCTATAATTTTTTTAAACATTTACTCAGTTTTTTCATATTTATACTTTCTCCACCCTTTATCTTTTCATCTCCTCACTACCCTCTACATTAATATCATTTTTCATTTTTTCCTTTATCTTCCCTTATTTTGTATCTTCTTATTCACCCCCTTTTACTAGACATTTCTCCAATTTTTCTATAATTTTTTTAAACATTTACTCAGTTTTTTAATATTTATACTTTCTCCACCCTTTATCTTTTCATCTCCTCACTACCCTCTACATTAATATCATTTTTCATTTTTTCCTTTATCTTCCCTTATTTTGTATCTTCTTATTCACCCCCTTTTACTAGACATTTCTCCATCTCTTACATTTTCATCTCTCCACTACCTTCTACTTTAATATCACTTTTCATCATTCCCTTCATCTTTTCTTATTTTGTTTTTTCTTATTTACACCATTTTACTATAAATTAGTTATTCTTTTTTCCATTCTTTGCATAGTTTTCCCTAAAAAAATGTAATTTCTCTATCTCTCTCTCTCTCTCTCTCAATTTTTTGATTGATTTTTTATTTTTATTTTTATTTTTCTTGCATCTCTGCTTTAGGTTAATAAATTTTTGTATTCTTTAGAACTTCTTTTGGTTGATGCAATTTAATTTTGTATTTTAAGTTGTTATTTTTTTTTATTCTCTTTGATTGTTGATTTTCTCTAATCAATTATTTTTTAAAAATAATCCTAATACATTAATTTAGCAAAATAACAACCTTTATATCCAATAATTGTTAACTATGTTTTAATTTTAATCTTCTATCATGAAAGAAATGTGGAAAATACTCGAATTGAAGGAATTTCTCAACAATTCGAGGAAATTTCGCTTGAAAAAAATATCACAAACAATAGAATGGGAGTCAGGTATAGAGTTCGGCATGATGTTTTTGAAAATAAGCGCATTGGTTGATCGAAAAAAGATCCGAATGATACCAAATGATACCAGGAATTATGCTTGAGGATATTACAATATGTTGATGTAGAGCATGGCGGGAGATGTTGCCGTCTTAACCTGAGCAATGGCACAGTGATGATTGCAATGCATGAACTTCTAGCTGTATGCTTCAACATACAGGAATTATGCTTGAGGATATTCTTTAGTTGTATGCTTCAACTTCTAGCTGTTGTTCGGACTTGGTAGTTTGGACACGAATCCTCAGCATCTTCATTATTAAAATAACTGCATCATTCACGAATCTACCAGTGTTTTTGAACCACGTGGGCAATACGGAACAGTTGCTTGGGACTTGGGACATACATTCTTGGATATACAGTGATAATGAATTATATATAGGACTTATGGATCATTCGTGACATGAGGAAGAGAGTCTTGCTCGGAGCTGGAGCAGGAGCTGTGGTGCAGTAATGCAGCTAATGATGAGCTAAGTATATATGTGTATGTATGTGTGTGAAGTTTTTTTTGTAAAACTTAAACCCTAACCCTTTTGCCTTACTTTAAAATAAATTATACTTATTGAGTGATCATTACATCAAGAATGTGTAGTGGTAGTTCACATGTTATTATTAGTTCTTATATAAGCCTACTACAAATGTTACTTTATTATCTATTATTGTTAACAACTTGCCACATCATACTATTGTGAATTGTGTTGAGACTTTAAACTAATTGTCTTAATTATTATTGCATACATTAAGTTATATATTGCCGTATACACACCAACTAAAGTCATCTTTTCAAAACATGATTTCAATTATAAATTTCAAAATGGTGAAATTATGTTTTAAAAACACAATTTAACAATTATAATTGAGCGATTTCAAATATGTGTCTTGTATACATACAATGTGTAACTATCACGACTCATTGACAAGAGCACCTTAAGACCTTCGCCTTGCCTTGGCAGCATGGCTCAAGACCCCAAATAAGAAAAAGCTAAGTGGTCTAGAAAAAAAAATATTGAATAATTGGTTTTATATATATAATTAATAAATAAATAAAATTTCACACTCTCCTTCCTATCCTTAAGAAAACATTTAAAATATTTAGCCACTAAAAATCAATCTCAATTGAAAGCATAAATTGTGTAATTAAAAAATGTTGTGAGTATGTCAAATCATCATTGATGACTAATTTAACCTAACAATTTGAGGCTTCATTTTTTTTTAATGTTAGTATCCCACACAATAAATTGTTAGCACAATCCATTTGATCTCTCACACAACAAAACACTAAATAATCTCTTTCTTAACATCAAAATTAAAATTGGAAATTAAATTTCATTTTTTTTATTCACCATGCATCACCTTGCCAAAGAAAAAGTACAACTCTTTTTCTTTTTTCTTTTTCTTTTTCTTTTTTTGAAAAAAGGTAACACATTTTTCATATCTTTTTGTTAATTGTTTTCTATATAAAACTAATTTGGTTTGGTTAGTATTAATTTATCAAGTTATGTTTTGAATTCATCTTTGTCCAAATAGATTGAGGCTATTGAGTGATTCTATTGTTAAGTGAAGTTGCAACAATGCTCTTGATAAATAAGATTCTTTTGTTCTGTACATACTGTAATTTTATCTTGTAGATAGTGTTTATTTTATTTGTAAATGTTTTTTAATTTTTAATTTTTGTTATAGAATATCATTTTGGATATGAAATTTTTTTTAGAAAATAATAATATTATAAAAATTAAATGAATACTAATTAGGATCTCTTTATCAATTTGTTACTAGCAATAGAAAAAATCACAAATTAATAACAAAAAAAAAATGTTAGAATATAGTGAAATAATACAATAGAAAGTTAACAATGAAGGCAACTGTAATAATATTTAAATATATAATATAACAATTTTCAATTACAAAAGATTCCCCCCCCCCCCCCTAAATGCATAGATCGCACATAGTTTTATTGGTAAGAGTTATTATATTTGTTTTAGCAAAAAATAGTTTTTTTTTTTCAAAAATGAAATTAATATATTACTACTTTAGTTCAATTGGATTTCCATATTTAGATACAAAGCCGCCATCATCTTCACCATTACAGTCTTTAGAAAAAAAGTTTCATGGTCATGTGAATAAAATTTAAAAAACTTATCCATTATAACATTGGTCAAGGATTGCACTTAGGAAATTAATTCAATTAGAATGTATTTATGTTCTGATACTAATTGTTGGGTTTTTAGATCTCAGCTGTGTTTATGCATTGAATCAATTAGTTATTCCAATTTTTCAATTATTTGTTAAACAATTATAGTCGCATATCAAATGGCATATGTTGTTACCGATTGCAATTCAATTTCAATGGATCTAGATAATAGACAATGATATGATGATGAAGTCAAACACCCAAGGAAAACTATCCAAGGGAAGAACTATACGGGGTAAATTATGTTAGGGAGATAAACACCCTAAAGAGATTCTTTGAGTAATTAATATAATATATAGAGACACACTTCAACTCAAAAGGCCTAAACTCAATGGGTATGTGCTCAATTATATTATATTACATACTCATTCTTCTAATCTTTATTCAATGTGGGACTTCACTCACATGTGCATGCCCAACAAACTTCCCCTCACGTGTGAGTCTCTGTCTCTTTGTGGGCTTCAAGATCTCTCCGAAGGCCATAAACAAGTCATATTCACTCCCTCTTGCCTAATGGGTTTTTTCCTTCACTAGTGCATCATCCATGGGCCTTCACATGTCAACCCTGCACGTCTTTTATCCTCCACGAAAATCTCGCACTTCATCGTTGTCTATAGCACCATTGGCAATAATACTTCTTTGTTGGGCTTTTTCCAAGATCGTTTGTGTGGGCTTTATGGTCTTGCTTGGTGTAATATCCCATCCCTACTCCAACTGTGAAAGGAATTTCGATAACCTTGCCACCTTTGTCTTACACCACCATAGGCTCTAATACCACTTATTGGGGAAATAAACACCTTGGAGAGATTTTTTGAGTAATTAATATAACATATAGAGACACATTTTAACCCAAAAGACCTAAACCCAATGGGTATGTGCTCAATTATGTTATATTAACTATTCATTTTTTTAATTTTTATTCAATATGGGACTTTGCTCACACGTGCACACCCAACAAATTATTCCCAAATGAACAAGCCACTATAGTAATAGAATTTTACAAATCAATTACAAAACCTTTATCTCTAGACTTTACATTCTCCGTAGACAAACTTACTACAGAAATATTTTATTACTATTGAACCTTTGAACTCTTCAACTATATGAACATGCCACGGATGAAGCACTCACGATCAAACCAAAATACATTCTAAGTTTACTGTATTGTTCTTAGCATTTTTTTTTACAAGTGCTGACAATTTTATTGCAATCCAACTTGCTTTTAGGTCAATATGTTGGATGCCTCATATTTGTGTTTGACATTGTCATAAATGTTTTGTTCTCGTTATCACTGTAGTGACCATCTTTCTCTAGATCAAACAGATACCTCTAGAGTTTGACATTGAGATGAGAAATATTCCCATGTATTTCATTAAATCTCAATCATTGCTTATAGAGGCAGTTGGATCTACCAAATTTCTCCCTACTCACTTGTAATTGTTAAATATATTATTAGTAATGCGATGTGTTATATCATGTTGTATATACTAGAGTGGATGCGAAAGGAGAAGTATAGAATAGGAATACTAAGAACACGAGGGTTACGTGGTTCAGCCTTGTCGGCCTAGATCCACAGAAGAATCTCTTAAGGGTTACATCTTTATTATATAAAAGTGTAGTACAAAACCTGTATTATAATAAAACCTAACATGAGTATATATAGGCGACTAAACCTTAGACTACTAGTACAAGTAGGAGTGGACTTAGACCTATTATATTAGGCTAATATGTCTAATATATCTCTCACAGTAATGAACCTCATAAACTTATTTGTAATGGAATGAATTAAGTGTGTGAAAGGGCTATGCGATTTAACTAAATCATAAGAGAGGAAAGAATGACTGTTTCAAGGGAGTCGCCCTCCAAGAATTAGGGAGAATGACAGAGAATCAGAAAAGGGAATGAAAGAATGAGAATAGAGAGAATTTGCAATATTATACATCAGGGCCAATCAATAGCTCGAGTTCACTGACGTATAGCTTGTTACAGTAGCACTAGCCAATAGAAATCAATACAACATTAGCCAATCAGATCACTGATGGCTATTAACCAGCTGAACATCCTTACTTCTATCAATAGGCACTAACAGTCCTGTCACTAACACCTTATCATATCGTACAACTGTTTATTACCTAGGAAGCACGGGTGCGTTTCGGGACTCAGGTGTGGGTGCGGGTGCGGGTGCGGGACTCGGCAATTTTTGAAAAAGGTGGGTACGGGTGTGGCGGGACTCGGCGATTAAAAAATTATTAAAAATATATTTATTTATATTTTTAATATATTGCTAAGCACACTTTTTCACATTATATAAACATATACCAAATTTAAGAGCAATAGTAGATAATAATTAAAACAAGATGTTCATAAATTCAATACAACCCACAAGATTAAAACTAAAACATTTCATAATGTTTGGAAATTAGACTACAACTCACAAGTTCGAAACTAAAACAAAATAAAAGATAATCAACAAGACAATCAAACACCAACATCATCATCCTCAATATCCATAGCTCCACTTCGAGCTTCACTTCGAACTTCACTTTCACTAGTAGTAGCACTAGTGTTAGCATTCCCAATAACTATGGCCTCCAACTCTGGCTCATCAAGTGTAAGGGCTGCATTCTCAAGAATTCTAGCTCCTCCATGTATGTCGCTCGCATTCCAAGAGTCTCCTGCAATATCCCACATCTTTGTTGCTGTATGGACGTACTCCTCATTGCGCCTTGACAAGAGTCGAAGATTAGAATGCACATATACCAAATCCTCAGCACGTGCAGGAGTCATTTTGTTTCTTTTTAAGGAATGAATGAATTTGTATGTGCTCCAATTTCTATCAGCACATGAGGATGAACAAGGTTGTCCAAGAAGTTTAAGGGCAAGGGTTTGAAGAGTTGGAAATGCGGAGCCATGATATTGCCATCAAACCAAAGGTTGTAAGGCCTACCTATCTGTCAAGGCATCTGGTGAAGGAAACCTCCCTCCTGAAAATGTAGCAAACTCAGACTTCACCACCAGCTTTAATTCACTCTTATCTTGAAAGTATCGATCCAAACACTTGCTCCTTTTCATAGAAATTTCATGATTCCGATGTGGACGGATGCGTTTTGGATTCCCCGAAAGCCATTCAATGGAGTAATACCTAGTTAAAGATTAAAAAACAAATATAGATGAAACGTGTGTTTTACTAAAAGGGTGAACTAAGGAAAATAGAAAATAAAT
Source organism: Quercus suber (assembly GCF_002906115.3). NCBI lineage: Eukaryota > Viridiplantae > Streptophyta > Magnoliopsida > Fagales > Fagaceae > Quercus > Quercus suber. Next base: position 603,170 of record NW_027069713.1, read on the forward strand.
GTACTTACTTAGGATTTAAGGAATGAGCCAAGCAATGTATTGGTGTACAATTTTTGGTCCATCGATCAATGAGTATATCATACACCACAGCTCAAAATAAGCTATACTGATCATCTTCCAAGTCTTCGTGTCGATATATTATTGTCTTCACCTTCTCTATCATTGAATCCCACATCTCATACACAAGATGAAGACAAGACTTATCTGTGTCGGCTATTCGTAGCATATCATAAATGGGCCCTGTGAATTCAAGAATATAATCAACCTTATCCCACCAAAGATCACTTAGAATCATATCTTTCACCTTTTGAGCTTTTCCAACATCATCCTCTCTATAAGAAGCCCATTGGTCACTAATAGCCATAGCTTGAAGGCATTTTTTTATCAACTTCAATCTTTTCAGCATTACAACAACCGAAGCAAATCTAGTATCAGCAACTTGGAGCAATTTTAATGGACAAAATTCATTAAACATTGCCAACCTCATTGAATGGTTCATGATAAAAACACGTATGAAAGATGCATCATCACCAATACGTGTAATCCAATTACATTCCTCATATGTAACTTCATTCTTTTCAGTGTTTTTTGCTGCACAAATATTCTTCAAGGCTAAATTGAGAGTATGGACAACACAAGGTGTCCAAAATATTTTAGGATACTCACCTTCAATAAGAGCTCCAGCAGATTTCATCACACTAGCATTATCAGTGATGACTTGGACAACTTTTTTATGTCCAATCTCTTTTATAGCATCCTTCAACACCCCAGCAATATAATGTTTGTCTTTGAACTCACCTGACCCATCAACTGCCTTTATAAACACTGGACCCCCATCTGATACAGCCATAATATTAATAAGAGGCCTCCTTTGTGGATCTGACCATCCATCAGAAACTATACTTACACCATTTTCAAGCCAAGAGTCCTTAATTGGTTTCAAAAGCCTTTCAACATTAGCTCTTTCTTTTTGCAAAAGTGTTGTTCTCAAGGCATTGTATCCAGGAGGAAGATAACCCGGAATGTTATGGGTAGCAGCATATGCATAGGAACTACGATAATATGGGTTCCTTGCAAAGTTAAACGGAAGCCCACCGGTGTAAAACATCCTAGCAATTCTGCTATCCAAATCATGTCTAGCACTATTCTGGAATGCTCTCTCCAAAGGAGAATCCACCTTCCTCCTCTTACTATCAACCGGATTTGTACTATCACTCCCTTCTTGTCTTCGAAATGGGGAAATAGGAGCAAGCCCACGGCCTGGGGGAGGTGGGGGTAAGGGAATTTCACTTCTCCGTTCTCTCTCTTTCTTATCATTCTCAACTTGATCATGCATTCGCTGCATTTCCTGCCTATGGCTCTTCGCCTTAGAGCATGCTCTAATACCTTTGCCAGAAATTGCTAATAAATGAGCCTTAACCCTAGAATAGGATCCCATATAAACTATATCACAATAGTTGCACTTAAAGTATGTGTTTCCACCTGATTTAACAGAAGCACCAGGTGGTTTTTCTACTTTAGTCACATACTGCCAAAGAGGAGATTCATCATTTACTTCTTGATTAGATGAAGGTGAAGTTTCTGTGCTAGTAACTTCGTCCATTGCAAATTCAATAGATTCAATTTAACCTACAAATAATAACTATTAACTAAATAAATTAATAATAAATCAAACCCAAGTTCACAAATTCACAAATCACAATAAGTAATAATTAACAACTATTAACTAAATAAAACTAAGATTGAAAAGAAACTAAGATTCACAAATAACAAATTCACAGGTTCACAAATCACTTCTAACTAATTTACAAATTTTATCAATTAGGATAAGATAAGATTCTTATCCTAACTGATAAAATTTGTAAACCACAAGTCCACAGCAGCCATATTAATAATTATAATAACAAAACTTCAAGTCCTCACCCAGTCACCCTACAAGCCTAAAATAAAAGTTACAGAAAAATTAAGAAAATGCACTTGTTTTTTGCATAATTTATAAGTAGAATAACAAATTAACAATACACACAAATCCCACCATCATTTCCGAAATACACACAAAATGAGTATCTAAACAATCATCAGCACACCTATCATTATTTACTAACAAGTGCAACAAGTCACTGCTAACATTTCATAATAAATAGAATAACAAACTAAGATTCACAATCAAACACAACAGAGAGGGATGAACAAGCACACAAACACAACAGAGAGGGACGAAATCGAGTTAAAAAACAAGCACACAAACACAATAAACACAGCACAGAGAAGAGAGAAATAGAGACTAAAAGGGAAGCAAAGAGAAGAGAGAGCACACCTAAAGGAGAGAACACGACAGAGAGGGAAAGGCCGGAGGCGGAGCTGCGGAGAGCACAGAGAGAAAGAGAGATGAGGGACGGAGTGAAAGGGTGTGTTTTGGACAAGTGAGAGTGCATGAGTGTCTGAGGTATTTTTAGGTTAGGTCAAACAGTGCGTTTCGCACCTTTTTTTTTTTTTTTTTAATTTCGGCCTGAACCGGAAATTTTGGACTCGGCCGATACGGCCGATATGGCCCGAGTCGGCCCGATTGGCGCCGCGTCGGCGCGAGTCAGCGATGCCACGTGGCAAGATGCGGCTTGACGCAGCACGGACTCGCGGTCAGCGGCGTCCCTGCCGCATTGCCGCGTCCGGCCAAGTCCGACTCGGGTGCGGCTCCTCTAGAGCTGCGTCAGTGCTTCACAGTTCAAAATTCTCTAGTTAAAAATATTAAGTTCCTTTAGTTTAATGTAAAAGTGTCTCCATAAACTTCAAGAATGAAGGATTTAGTAATTTGGAAAGCTAATTGAATTTTTTCTATTATTTGTGCTTTGGTATAATATAGATTTTGTCATGTGGTTCTTTAAAGTGTATGTGTATGGTTGTGAGTTATTTATTTATTTTTTAAAAAAATAGAAAAACCTTATTTTGAGGGTTGGGAGACTAAAAAAATAAGTTCTAGTACTTTTATTTATTTTTGAATTTTTTTTAGGGTCATCGATTTTCCGTAAAGATAAAACATTTGTTTTAAAGGTCATGTAGGCTGTCGAAAATTTTGTTTCAAGGGTCACATAGGCCATTGTAATTTCTATTTCGAATGCATTTGTTTCAAAGGTCATTTAGACCCTCAAATGGCTTTTAATACTTTTTTTAAAGGTTTTGATCTTCGAAAAAACCAACTTTGTTGACATAACTGATATTCTTCGGCTGTTAAATTCAAAGTTTGCCAATAAGGCATGGTATTTTAAGTGACCACAATGGGGCCTGAGGGTAAATTCGGCCTATTCAATTTTCATATGACTTGGAAGAAAATTTTTATTGTTGAATTTTAAGCTCGCATTTCAGCCCTTGTCATACATTTTTCTATTTTCTTTGTTAAATTTATAATTTCATAGCTCCCACGGAAGTTTATAGCCAGATATTTAAATCTCTTTAAAATATGACAACTGCAGGCAGCATGATTGCTCACCTATGCAAGGCCTTTGATGGGATCTGTCTCAACCTTTCAAAGTAGAATATCAATTAGTATGAATTAGATGATATTGAATACCACCTAGACATATCTGGGGAAATGCATGTTCCTTTGTTCATGTGCCAGATTTTATTCGGTCTACATGTGTATAATGTCATACACAGCATGAACCAGTCTACAACATGTTCATATATATTGTCATACATAAATTCAATTGCATAATAGATACACCAATAATTTAGCCTCAATCGATGCAAGAATATTACGGTGGATTAACTAATTATCTCCCATCATCGAACGGTTTCGATGCTTCGTTTCTTATGCTATCATACCCAGCAACTATACTGGAAGAACAACTGGGACCAACATCAATGCCAAATGATTGAGTAGGTGCACCAAGCAAGTACTCAGTCTCTTCTGTATAGACACTAGCATTTCTCCAAGGATGTTTTTCCATGATAACAAACCCCTCCAATTCCATTGCCACTTCCTTCATAGAAGGCCTATCCTCGCCTGTCACTTTTAAGCACCTTTTTGCAAGATTAGCAACCTCCTTTAGTTGCTCAACATTACCCTCATTAACAATATGATCTTCAAGAATTTGAACTAGGCGATCATCTTTCACAGCAGAAATAAAGAACATTGCTAGCTTTCTGTCAATTTCAGGCCCATCGAACGAAAAGGCCCTCTTACCAGTCATAAGCTCTGCCAAAACAACACCAAAACTGTCACGACCCAAATCCATGAAACATGAATTTAGATGCATGACTAACGTGCTAATCTTGCACAACTAAAAGTAAAATTAATCCAAAATAATTTAAAACTCCAAAGAAACAATGCTCTTAATAAATAACCTCTTACAAAAATCTAAACTCCACAAATTGGAAATAATCTCCAAAATATAAATCATGAATTACAAAATAAGGATAACTAAAATTCTATAAGTCTTCAAGTAATATAGAATTCGCCTACAACTTCCACGCTCAACCTTGCACCTTACAAAGCGATCAGAAGGTCCTATATTCCCAACTACACTTCAATCTGAAAAATAATAATTGATGGGGTGAGCCACATCTAGTAAGTAATTATACAGAATACACAACAGAACAGAGTCAAGCAACGCACGAGTATTTTGATTTTTCACAAACTCATTTAATGATATCAAAAATAATTATTCCAAAACATATAATGAATCACTTAATACATATGTAATCACATCTTAAAATCATTAGAAATCACATACATAAAATTGATCAGAGCACAGTGTCACATATACACATCACATATTCTCACATACAATCCTGTGAGCGGATACCAACATCTAACCCCTGCTGGTGAGGGATCAACACATATTCTCACATACAATCCTGTGAGCGGATTTACACATAAATCTGATATATCTGATCAATTCTAAAAACTTTCATTCTGAGTCACATATCACAAAACGAAATATATACAAAATAGAATAATTTTCTTAATATTAACAATTATTCCAAATATACAAGCATAGGGAATATCACAATATCGAATTGAACATAAATCAAAGGATGCTTGACTCTCATGGGGAACGAATAGAAACTGAGAAGTTTATATAAATATATTACAATTCTTGAGTAAATCTGAAAATTTGATTTGCTAAAAGAAACTTTTTAAATACCATTTGGAGAATAGGAACATGACTTGAAATCACTTGGTTTTAACAAATTTAAAGAACAATAACCTTTTTAGAAAACTTACTTTGAAACTCAATTATTTTCGATAAACAATTTAGTATATAAATCATCTTTTAAATGAGATTTGGACATTCAAAACGTTATTTAAAATTCGAAGTTTCTCTTTAAAACATTGTCTAAAAGTCGGAGTTTTTCTTTCAATGATGTAAAAATAATGCTTTCGATAAACTTTCGAAATATAAGTTTGAAATACAAAACTTTTGAAAACTTTTAACTTCTAAGAACCTAATGGACAAAACTTGTGCATATAATGCATAATTACTTACAGCACTTGAATCGCTCTGAAAGTCCAGCCGAAACAACCTCCAATAGCCTCAAAATACTCTTAAATAAGACCTATATCCAATCATAGAAATTACTTAATATCCTCCACAAAAAATAAAACTTATTGAATTGTACAATCTGATTCACTAGGAAAAATACTTTGCAGAACTGATAACACTTTAACACTAAATTAAAGTCTCTCTAACTAATAATAATCCATTGCACTAATTGAAACTCATATTGCCATGAGGAAGGCAGTAGCCAAAATATCATTGACCTAAGATTAAATATAAAACCCCAATGTAAATGTAAGAGCCATATACCCGAATAGATATTTGTAATCCATGGCTTGTTCACACAGTGGGCAACCTAGCATTTTATTACATACTCTGATGAACACGTGAAGGCCATCTCCATGAATAATATCTTGATCCATGACTTAGTTCATGGATTACAAACGGTGGCCCAAAACTAAAACTATATATATATATATATATATACCCCAACGAAACAACATTAAAGGCTTAAAGCTATCCACGTTCAAGCCATCTTCTTTTATTTCCAATTTGCAACTATCTCTAAAGATTCAGCAGCTTTCGGATTAACCTTATTGAGGTCTTTAAAGCCATCCTCTAAGATATATATATATAACTCAAGAAAAACGATAAATCTACCTATCGTATATAACCCCAAACGTTAAAGCCATATTCGTAATTGAGATTTGAAATTCCAAGACAAGATTCTAACTTTTTAATTCTTTGTTTTAAATGGAGAGAAATCATACCTGAACAATCAGTTGCCTTTTCAATTAACTCCAAGGAAAAATACACCTTCTAGCCTCCTTAGTGATGAAACCCTAGCCTCCTTAGTGATGAAACCCTTCTTAACCCAAACCCTAATTATCTTTTCCTCCAACTTATATTTTAACACATCAGAAATGTGGGCTTGGTGGGGTAGTGGGCTGGAGTTTAAATCCACTTAGGCTTATCTCTTTAGTCTCCAAGAGGCCCATAGAACATCTTACTCTTTTCTTTTTATTTATTTTAATTCCTCACTAAATTGTATGCACTAAAACTTTAATTTTCTCACCTATTTGTAGCACCACAAAATTGTCTACTCCCATCTTACTATGCACACACATACAATACCTCAACTCTATATTAAAATTGACAAGGTACAGTGATAATCATAAAATCAAAATTGGGGTATTACACTTTTCCCCCCTTAAAATAAGTTTAGTCCTCTAAACTTGATGTACCTTAGTCCTTGAACAAAGAGAGATATTAGTCAACCAAATTAGCATCACTAAAATTCAGTACTGTCCATAACATGTATGAATGGCAATCTTAAGAATATCCTCCTTCTTAACTTTAAGTTGACGGTAACCTAATTTAAGGACAATCTTGGGTAATTCGATATTTATTCCTCACAGTCATCCTATTTCATAACCTATTGTCAATGCATAATATCTTTCCCACATGAAAATACACTATTGAATACAACCTTTATCTAGAACTCAAAAATATCCTAATAACCAATCCACATTATATCATATCAAAATCTCAAATCTTAAAGAGAATTAACACAGCCATTACTTCCTTGTCTACTATCATCACCATACAATACTTACATAAACTCAGCAACCATTATTTTACTTAATAAGAGAATATAAGGAGATGATACCTGACTTAGTTTCCTCATCACTTTGCCCAGTAATAGCAAACACTCGTCCTTGGATTTTTGGCCTTAGATTCGTATCATTAAGCTTAACCATCGGCTCACTCTTCAAAGCTGGGCAATCTTTGATACGATGACCCATTTTTCCACACTTAAAACATGCCCCACTTTCACGATAACAAACACCGTTATGCTTTTTACCGCACCTTGAACAATTCTCTATTACTTGTTGCACCACCTTAGGCTCTAGTTCTATTGTAGTCTTCTTTTTGAATGGTTTGTCGTTTTCATTTTCTTGTTGAGATTCTTCAGGCTTGGATCTCTTTTTGTTTTGATCTCGAATTTTCTGATAGTCTTCACATTCCTTCTCAACAACTTTTGCCGTCTCCACTACCTCAGAGTAAGCCTTCAATCGTAAGGCTGCCATCCTAGTCCTGATACTTGGTCGGAGACCCCTTTGAAATTTCTTAGCCTTCTTAACATCATCAGACACAATATGAGGGGCAAATCGAGCCAACTCAGTAAACTTAGCCTCATACTGTAATACTGTTTTATTCCCTTGAACGAGCTCCATAAACTCCACTTCTTTTTCATCCCGTACACTTTCTGGAAAATATTTCTCATAAAAAGCATCAAGGAAAACAGTCCAAGTCAATATCTCATCTTCCTCAAGTGGCACAGTCTTTTTGGTGGATCTCCACCAATGCTCTGCTTCCCCCTTTAGCATAAAGAAAGCAAAAGAGACTTTTTGCACTTCAGTACAGCCAATCACATCAAAAATTTTCTCCATTTGCATTATCCAAGATTCTGCTTCTGTAGGATCAGGGTTGCCCAAAAATGAAGGAGGACCTAATTTCCTGAATTGCTCAATAGTACATCCTTCAATCTCAGCATCTTTGGGCTTAACTATTCCACTAGTACTAACATGCTTCCCCACCACCTCAGCAAGACTTTTGATAGCACTTAAAACACCCTCAAGGCTCTCAGATTTTGGCTCAGAACCAAAAGGGATAGAATTGCGGGGTGGCATTTTCCTATAACCAAACAAACAACACTTAGAGTAGGATAAACCTCAAAGAAAAATCATAGTATACAAGAGATACTAAAGCTTTTACTATTCTTATGATCCTAAGCATATAGGCACACAGCTTCTAACAATTATCAGATCCATAAAAATACCCATTGATCATTCAATGATTCAAGCCTATTCTTCCACATCCAATACAAAAACATCAAAAGTCCTAATTGTCTACAGAATCATAACCTGGCTCTGATACCATTTGTAACGACCCCCCCCAACTGTGTAGATATTGTCCGCTTTGGGACCCATACCCCTCACGGTTTTGTTCTTCCCCAGGTTGCGCTAGGGAAAAGGCCTCTACACATTCAAGGGAGATCATTCCTTATAAACACATTTTCATATGCTTCCCTAGGCGATGTGAGATTCCATAGATTGCAAGACCCCCTTTCGGGTCACTACACTTAATCTAACTGTATATGTGTGTGAAGCTCTCTCTTGGAGACTTAAACCCAGCCCTTAACCCCCCACACCCCACAAGCACTTATATTTTTTGGTACTTTTTAATACTAAAACTATGGCTCACTATCCCGGATCCTTTTATTTTTTATTTTACCTACCAATTAAAACCATAAATGAAGCTCGCTTTAAAGCTTTAAACACTTCCACCCCCCTTTTCACTCACTAAGGGTGTGTTTGTTTAGAGGTGAAATTGGGTGGATGGAAAATAAATGAAAGAAAATAAGAGTGGATGGATATTTTATTGGTGTTTAGTTAGGAGATGGAAAAAAAAAATTTGAGATGGGGCCTGAGAGTTTTCTCCTTGTGCCCACCAAAAAGTTTTCTCCCCAAAATGGGGAGAAAACTGGGGGACAAAAATGCTCAGTTCATCCATGTTGGGTTGCTTCTTCTTTTCTTTTTCTTTTTTTCTACATCCAGTTGCTTCTTCTTCTTCTTTTTTTCTTTTCTTTTTTCCCCTTTCTTTCTTTCTTTCTTCCTTTCTACATTCAGTTGCTTTTTTTTTTCCTTCTTCATCCACTTGCACATACACAATTATTTTGCTAAAAAATGTGTTATTTTTAATGTTTTATTTAATGAGAACATAATTGTAAATTTATATCAACTTCATTTTCTATCCCCTCATTCTTCTTCTCAACGAAACAATTAAGTTTTCCATCCTTCCACTTTTCAACCCTTCCAACCAAACATAAATGAGGAAAACTAAATCTTTTCTATCTTTCTACTTTTCCTTCCTCCCACAATTTTCTATCCTCTCACTTTTCCATCTCCTCAGTCAAACGGACCCTAAAACTTTAGAGTTGTGAGTTTAACCAAACAATTTGTGATCAATATTTATTACCCCAAAGCGGCCAAGCCCTCAACTGTATTTGTATGATAAGATTTTGAGAGCGATAAAAGATCGGAGAACAGATAAACGGTTGTGAGAGTATTTGTATCCTGTAGGATTTGTAAGGTTGAATTTATTCAACTATGTGTTGGTTTTATTTCGTGCCAAATTTGCTTGTATTTCAGCAATTAGATACCCTATATTTAAGTGAGAATCATGTAACGGTTGTGTGTGAGAAAGTGTGAAGAATTTAAGTGTGTGTGCATTCAAGAGGATTCTTGCGACTGGATCTCAGGAGTGACTCGCGACTGTTGACTTGCTAAAATACCACAAGTGTGAAGCATGCAGGAAGTTGAAGGGTTACGACAGCTAGAGCACTACAGGACAAAAAATGACAATTTGGCCAGTCAGTTATTTCGCAACTCATCCTAGTCGTGAGTGAGTCGCCAGAACATCCTGTTTTGCAGAAAAATGACTTTTCACATTCCTCACGTACCCTATTATAAATACCCTTATACCCATGAAATGTAGAGAGTTTCCAAAGATAATTTTGAGAGAAAAACCTTAGAGAAAACTAAGATTGACTAATCCACAATCTTAGATATTTGATTCTCCAAATTTCTCTACTCTCACCATCTCCATTGACATGCCCTTGAGAGGTTCATTAGCCAAATCCTTATCTCATCATACTTATATATGTGAGAAGGTTATTTAGTGCTTGGGAAGCAGTTCAGAGATGACCAATTCATTTGGTTGATGCAATGGGCTTATTGGGGGATTCGGAAAGCTAAAAAAGACGCGGTTAGGCTTAGCCTTGTTGGAGCAAGAAGTTTGGAGGGGTTAGGTACATTAGATAGATTAGGTTTGGAAGGTTTATTGCTATTCGTGTATCCCAATTTTATTCTTTGGTGGATCATTTTACCGCTTGGAGGGCGGCGGAAAGATTTTTCACTGAGTTCTTCGGTTTTCTCTTCGATAACACATGCCAGTGTTATCTTTGTGTTTGCATCTCTCTATCCCTTACTTTACCTTTTAATTGCTACTATGTTGTGATTAATTATAGTTTAGAATTGTTTATTTATTTGGGTATTGCTTGTACTTATCATTCCGCACATCTATTGTTTGAGTATAAGCTTGTGTTTTTTTTTTTTTTGAAATTAGGGGTCTAAACATTCACTAGTGTTTTATACACCAAGTGAACTTTCAGGATCCATTTAGATGACCCTCTTTTTCTATAATATTTTCAAAAGGTAGGTAAATAAAATATTTGGAATGAGGATTGATCGATGATGACTCCTCCATGCATGAAATATGAAATAAAGCTAAAAGTACTATAGATAAAGCTAAAAGATAACTGAAATAGTATAGTAGTACTCATGAATAGTATCAAAAAGTGCAATGAGATCCATAAATAGTAAACAAAATTGGCTTCTTAAGTAATCCCAATTGCACACTAAGTGTCCGTTTAGAAACAGCTTATTTAGGTTTTTTCTAAAATTTGTTGCTAAAAGACTTTTTTTTTCTTTTTTATTTAATGATGACATAATTATAAATTTAAAACAACTTCATTTTCTATCCCCTCATTTTTCTTCTCAACCAAATAAATAAGTTTTTCATCCTTCCACTTTTCCGCCCTTCTAATCAAACACAAATGAGAGAAAACTAAATCTTTTCTATCTTCCTACTTTTCCATCCTCCCACAATTTTCTATCTTCCCACTTTTCCATCTCCCTAACCAAACAACCCTAAATCTTTAGAGTTGTGAGCTGAACCGAACAATTTGTGATCAATATTTATTACCCCAAAGCGGCAAAGCCCTTAACAGTATTTGTATGATAAGAGTTTCAGAGCAATAAAAGATCGAAGAACTGATAAACATCCATGAGAGTATTTGTATCCTATAGGTGCCATCTAGATGACCCTCTTTTTCTACAATATTTTCCAAAGGTAGGTAAATAAAATATTTGGAATGAGGATTGATCGATGATGACTCCTCCATGCATGAAAATGAAATAAAGCTAAAAGTACTATAGATAAAGCTAAAAGATACCTAAAATAGTATAGTAGGGCTTATGAATAGTACCAAAAAGTGCAATGAGACATTTGAATAGTAGAAAAAATAACTTGAATAGATAAAAAATTTGGCTTTTTAAGCAATCCCAAATGTACACTAAGTTTCCATTTGAAAACAGCTTATTTAGTTTTTTTTTTTTTTTTTAAAAAAAAATTTGTTGCTAAAAGTGTACTAAAGTATATTTGTACCTTGAAAGTTTTTTAAAAAGTGAGAAAATGCGAGAAAATGTGAAATTTTAAAAAGCTAACAAACACTGAAAAACACAAAAAACTATCTTTATACAAGGTTTTCAATGAAAAATAACTGAACTCTTTTTATTAAGTTTTTCAATGTAAATTACATGCATAATATACAAGTATTATTACTATTGATATAGCTTCTAATTAACAAATCAGATGTTTGGTCGTAGATTCACCACACTCTGTTCACCAACTTAGATATTTCTAGGTCACCAAATGTAGTTTGTATGTTATCAGTAATTCTCTCTCTCTTCTTCTTCTTCTTCTTCTTTTTTTTTTTTTTTTTGGAGACCATGATCTTTTCATTTTGGTAGGGTCCATCTTCACGGTCCCAATATTTATAGTATACATTTTGCCAAAGCTATTAAAATAAATAAATATGGGTGATTTAAAGTTATGTGAATATATAAAATCTTCATATTTTACTAAGGATTGCTAAGATTAAATGTGGAGATGTCAAACATTGCCACAATTTGAAATAATATTTATGATTCTCAACAAGAAAAATCTTTATATTCCTTCATATAATTTTGAAGTTTTTAGGTAAAAATTTTTATATTAAGAAAAACTGTTGTTTTAGTTTTTCATAAACATATTATTGTATATGCTCTAAAGAGTAAGAAACAAAGTTTACTTATTTTTACTAGAAAAAAAATTAGGTAACTAGTATTAGTTATTACAACATATATTATATATTTTTTACTTATACTACTAATATGACGTAAAGACTATTTGTTATCAATCCTGCATTTTTGAAGTGCATACCAGATGCTTTGGAAGCATGACACCATGTCAAAGCCAGGTCCCTCTGACCCGTCTGCCCATTCAGCATTTTGGAAGGATATCTGGAGTCTGAGAGTTCCTAACAAAGTCAGACACTTTGTTTGGCGGGCTTGCACTGACTCTTTGCCAACAAAAAAAAAAATTTGTTCACAGGAAGGTCACCAGAAGTCCAACATGTGACACGTGCAGGAGTGAAATAAACGGCTTCTTTATGACCCCACTTATATGGTTGGAGGACATCCCATGCGATATCTCTCCTTTTGTTTTGTATGACAGAAGTTTTCTGTCCAGCTAAATGAAATAAACGGCTTCTTTCTCAAAAAAAAAAAAAATGTTGCATTTTTGATATAGAGGAATCTTAAAACCGAAAATGACACCATAGATGCATGTATTCAAATTCAACTCACCAATTCAACAAATTTAACTCAATCCAACCTAGCTTTGACATCTCAAATTAGTTTTTTTTTTTTTTTTTTTTTTTTTTTTTTTTTTTTTTTTTTTTTTTTTTTTTTTTTTTTTGAATTAGGTGGCATGGGGCTTCATCTCATGATTCTCGTGGATTTACAATGGGTTGGGTTCTGTCGTGGCTGGCGAAGATGGGTCTAGTGGGGGTGGTCTATGGTGGGTACACTTTTCCATAGTCCCATAAAAAAAAAACTCATTAATTCCATGCTCCTTAACCCCACACCTTGATTTATAATTTTATATATCCTTATCAACCCCTATAAATTTAGTTGTTCTCTCGGTTCAAGTTGCAATCTAAGCCACATTCCAATTCCATATTTCTTGCTTTTTTCCTTTTTAGCTTTGGTCAAAACAGGGATTGATCATTGATGACAATGCCCAAAAAAATGCAAGCGGGCCCCTTCATGTCTTGCCAGTTTCCATGTTGTAAAAAATCTGAGTATTTGGGAAAATATCTAAGCAGTAAGCACACTTTCTAAATAGAACCTCTGCTCTTATTGAATGAAAAACAGAGAAAATCAAAGTGTTAAATTACAAGATACAACTCGTACGCTACATATACAAGCTCAGTCAAGAAGAAGGAAGAAACTAACTCTAACTACTTTTCCTTAAAAAGCGGGAAATAAAACCTTTACAACTAATAACCAGTAAACTGTCAACACGTGTCCATTATTAACTAAACAGGAAAGATTCTGCTAAGTGAGACGACATTGTTTGCATCAAATGATTCAAGTCATTGTGGAAGGAGTAGCAAAATGGCGCCGTATCCATTAAGTTCAACAGCTCATCATTCACACAAAACGCTGTCATATCTTGAGCTTCATTTAATTGCAACTGAAGTGATGCCGTTTTGCATTGCTGCGCTTCTTTCTTATTTTCAACACAAGCAAAGGTGAAGAATTGTCAAAAGCTCACTGATATTATGCTCTTCTTTTTTTTGTATCAATGGTGGGGCATAGTGGAAAATATGGAAGCACCTTTGAGTGGGGCTCTCTTTTTTTGGTAGTGGGTTGGGACCTTCTTAAAGGGCTGAGTATGTAGCATTTGTATTCATGTAAAGCGAGGAATTGCGTTAGTGTTTCACACCAACCTTGTTTGAATGGCCCTTATTTTTCAAGCAACGTGCCTGGGATAATGAAAGTGATAGTGTGATACAAAAAAATCATTCGAGTTTAGGTGAATAATGGAACAGCAAGGCTGTTTAAAGAGGTCGTAGTTGGTAGTTTGTACTTCTACATGAGAAACCTCAACGGCTTCCTAAGGATCACTCCATAGCTGTAAGAAGGGTGGAGAGGTGATTATAACTAGGCTAGATTCTATGGCTTCTCATGGAGCCTATACATCCTTATTAGAAGATGTTTTAAGCAAATAAAGTGCAACAAGCAGAGCCGGCTGAACAATGGATGCAATTGATGCAATCGCTTAAGGCTCCCAAATAAAGAAGGCTTCCACTTGGGAAAAAAAAAGATATATATATATATATAATATTTATCTATATATTTTAATTACAAAAATAAATTTTTAATCTTTTTATTGGTCAATAAAATGCATTAAAAATGCCCCATTTTATCCTAAGTTGCAAAAGATTAAAAGGGAAAACAATGCACAGTCTGCTCATTGTCACACTCTACAATGACAGTGCACATTGCACACAACTTGATAGAATGATAGCCTGATAGTACTCAACTCAACTGTTGAGTATATAATATTTTATAATCTACAAAGTTGAAAAAAATTTCATAACTACTGCGCAAGTGCAAGAGATCTCTGCATATAGCTATTAGTTAGCCCCCACCCACACGGCTACATTGCCTACACATTCAGTTCACTAACCCACCCACACCCACACCCACACCCACACCAAATGTATACCCAGTCAAATTATATATATATATTTTTATGCAAGCTTTTACTTTATGAGTTATTATAAATTATCACACTAACTAATAATTTGATGTACATCATATCAACTCAATTGTATTATAGTGATACTAATTTATTGAACCATGTAATATATTAATTTTTATTTGTGAAGGTTTAGACTTTAAAGTATAAAGTGATTACGGCTTTAGAAAATTTACAATAACCAATTAGTAATTTTGCATCTCAAAAAGCAAGAAAAATATAGTTTAAATAAAAAATTTTTAATAAATATTATTTAATAAATGTTTAAATATTAAAAAGACCCCACTTAAAATTTTCGCCTAAGGCCCCCAAAATTGTTGAGCCGGCCCTGGCTTCATTGTCCCAGATCCTTATATTTTTTATTTTATCTACCAATTAAAACCATAAAAGAAGCTCGCTTTAAAGTTTTAAACCCTTCCACCTCCCACTATCAGTTTCCACTCACTAAGTCTTTAGAATTGTGAGCTGAACTGAACAATTTGTGATCAATATTTATTACCCCAAAGGGGCCAAGCCCTCAACTGTATTTGTATGAAAGGAGTTTGAGAGCAATAAAAGATCAGAGAACTGATAAACATTTGTGAGAGTATTTTGTATCCTAAAGGATCCATCTAGGTGACCCTCCTTTTCTATAATATTTGCAGAAGGTAGTTGAATAAAATATTTGGAATGAGGATTGATCGATGATGACTCCTCCATGCATGAAATATGAAGTATGCAAAATCCAATTTATCTTTTAATTCAAGAGATTTAGTGCTCCTTTGAAAACAATTTATTTAGTTTTTTATTGAAAACTTTTTACTAAAAGTGTACTAAGGTATATTTGTATCTTGAAAATTTTTGAAAAAGTGAGAAAATGTGAAAAAATGTGAGGTTTTAAAAAGTTGTATATAAAAACTAAAAACTAAAACCTAAAACCTGAAGCTGATGCCAAACAATAAGGATGTAGTGCATAATCTAAGTTTCACCCCTCCAATCCCAATATGCCACATTATCATATTACTTATTAAAGAATATGCACAATCGCATTCAATCAATTATAATATCCATTTGAAATCTAACTTTACTGTGAGTTTTTTGAGATGTTATTATGTGTGGCAGGATGTATTAAGTCTTAAATAAAAAGCTGATATGTCAATCTCTTATTGGATGGTATAAAACATAAGTTTTATATCTCATCCTTACCAAATTTGGACTCTTAATTCAAACCCCTAAATATTTATCAAGAATAATATTTATTTGACTATTAATCAGCTTATGCTTGCACCTTACTTTTTATGTCATTTGTAATTCTTTTTGTTGTTGTAACTTAGACTAGGTCTCCACATGACCTATGAATATTTGTTTTATTTTATGTCATTTCTGAATTTCTAGAATTGCATTTTTTACCGTTCAGGATCTTGTCACAGAAGTCCAATGTGCTTTGTATTTAACTTTTTCAGAATTCATTGGTAATGTGGAAGATAAGAGTGACTTGAAGGGTCTTATAGAGTAGCGGTTTGAAGCACTACAGAGTAGCAAGTAGTTGTTATGAGAAAAAAAAAATAATAAATAAATAAATCCAATTTGCAGAATAATTAAAATTCAAGTCAGGAGATCAAAATCCTAAACTCGTGATCAATGCATTGGTCTCTCTGCTTGTCTAATGTACAGTGTAGTTGATCAATATGAGATATCACTGAAAATAAATGAAGGAATTATTCAACAAGACTATGTGGGAATAATTGCTGGAATCATTCATATTGAGGTGCTTAAGTGTTCTTAAATTTTAAGCATAAACTAGCTTTTAACAAAGGCTATAATTGTTTTGGTCTTAGCGTCCTTAAATTTGAAGCATAAATTAGTTTTGGAGAAAAGTAATGGTTGCTCTTGTTAATGTTTTGTGGTATTTGGATTTTGAGTGACACTTAAAAAGGGTTGGATTCAAGTTAAAATCTCTAAATATTAAACTTATTTTTTTTTTATAGGTGTGGGGCCAAGCGATGACACTCGCTTGGTAAATAAACCTAAATATCTTAATGCGACTTCATAGATAATTCCATTAGATTATTGGTCATAAATTTTTATACCCTCAAACTTGTCTTCAATATTTTTAGTGGGAATTCAATTTTGTTCTTAAACTTTAATGTGGACGTACGAGGGAATTCTGACAACATAAAATTGATCAATGAACACACCATAGTAGTGGAGATTAAAGCAATACTCATTGGGTAAACTTAATTTTAGTATCTCATTTATAATTCTGGTAGCCCTTACCCTTACAATAGACAATAATAGCGGTTGAAAGTGCATTCAAGACGCTGCTGTAACAATTGATTGATTACTGCAGCTACAACTACTCTGTAAATGAAGTCATAGCGATTGATTACTGCTAGTTGAGAATTTAGTAATTAGAGACTTGAGAATTTATTAAACTCTACGGTTACTACATAATAAAAAATAAAAATAAAATTCTTTAGGTGTGTCAGTGTCAACGTATGTACTAAGCGATAAATCTGAATAAAGATTTTTTTTTTAAATGTATTTTTATTCATAGTTGTTTATGTATGCTACGTGAGAGGCAATTAGGCACTTAATCAAAGTGGTGCAGTGATGGATTAAGATTGGTCATAATCAAACTAATGTTAATGAGAAGTATGCAAAAAACAAAAGATAAAAAATCATAATATATAAGTAAATAACTTTGAAGGNAATTAGTAATTTTGCATCTCAAAAAGCAAGAAAAATATAGTTTAAATAAAAAATTTTTAATAAATATTATTTAATAAATGTTTAAATATTAAAAAGACCCCACTTAAAATTTTCGCCTAAGGCCCCCAAAATTGTTGAGCCGGCCCTGGCTTCATTGTCCCAGATCCTTATATTTTTTATTTTATCTACCAATTAAAACCATAAAAGAAGCTCGCTTTAAAGTTTTAAACCCTTCCACCTCCCACTATCAGTTTCCACTCACTAAGTCTTTAGAATTGTGAGCTGAACTGAACAATTTGTGATCAATATTTATTACCCCAAAGGGGCCAAGCCCTCAACTGTATTTGTATGAAAGGAGTTTGAGAGCAATAAAAGATCAGAGAACTGATAAACATTTGTGAGAGTATTTTGTATCCTAAAGGATCCATCTAGGTGACCCTCCTTTTCTATAATATTTGCAGAAGGTAGTTGAATAAAATATTTGGAATGAGGATTGATCGATGATGACTCCTCCATGCATGAAATATGAAGTATGCAAAATCCAATTTATCTTTTAATTCAAGAGATTTAGTGCTCCTTTGAAAACAATTTATTTAGTTTTTTATTGAAAACTTTTTACTAAAAGTGTACTAAGGTATATTTGTATCTTGAAAATTTTTGAAAAAGTGAGAAAATGTGAAAAAATGTGAGGTTTTAAAAAGTTGTATATAAAAACTAAAAACTAAAACCTAAAACCTGAAGCTGATGCCAAACAATAAGGATGTAGTGCATAATCTAAGTTTCACCCCTCCAATCCCAATATGCCACATTATCATATTACTTATTAAAGAATATGCACAATCGCATTCAATCAATTATAATATCCATTTGAAATCTAACTTTACTGTGAGTTTTTTGAGATGTTATTATGTGTGGCAGGATGTATTAAGTCTTAAATAAAAAGCTGATATGTCAATCTCTTATTGGATGGTATAAAACATAAGTTTTATATCTCATCCTTACCAAATTTGGACTCTTAATTCAAACCCCTAAATATTTATCAAGAATAATATTTATTTGACTATTAATCAGCTTATGCTTGCACCTTACTTTTTATGTCATTTGTAATTCTTTTTGTTGTTGTAACTTAGACTAGGTCTCCACATGACCTATGAATATTTGTTTTATTTTATGTCATTTCTGAATTTCTAGAATTGCATTTTTTACCGTTCAGGATCTTGTCACAGAAGTCCAATGTGCTTTGTATTTAACTTTTTCAGAATTCATTGGTAATGTGGAAGATAAGAGTGACTTGAAGGGTCTTATAGAGTAGCGGTTTGAAGCACTACAGAGTAGCAAGTAGTTGTTATGAGAAAAAAAAAATAATAAATAAATAAATCCAATTTGCAGAATAATTAAAATTCAAGTCAGGAGATCAAAATCCTAAACTCGTGATCAATGCATTGGTCTCTCTGCTTGTCTAATGTACAGTGTAGTTGATCAATATGAGATATCACTGAAAATAAATGAAGGAATTATTCAACAAGACTATGTGGGAATAATTGCTGGAATCATTCATATTGAGGTGCTTAAGTGTTCTTAAATTTTAAGCATAAACTAGCTTTTAACAAAGGCTATAATTGTTTTGGTCTTAGCGTCCTTAAATTTGAAGCATAAATTAGTTTTGGAGAAAAGTAATGGTTGCTCTTGTTAATGTTTTGTGGTATTTGGATTTTGAGTGACACTTAAAAAGGGTTGGATTCAAGTTAAAATCTCTAAATATTAAACTTATTTTTTTTTTATAGGTGTGGGGCCAAGCGATGACACTCGCTTGGTAAATAAACCTAAATATCTTAATGCGACTTCATAGATAATTCCATTAGATTATTGGTCATAAATTTTTATACCCTCAAACTTGTCTTCAATATTTTTAGTGGGAATTCAATTTTGTTCTTAAACTTTAATGTGGACGTACGAGGGAATTCTGACAACATAAAATTGATCAATGAACACACCATAGTAGTGGAGATTAAAGCAATACTCATTGGGTAAACTTAATTTTAGTATCTCATTTATAATTCTGGTAGCCCTTACCCTTACAATAGACAATAATAGCGGTTGAAAGTGCATTCAAGACGCTGCTGTAACAATTGATTGATTACTGCAGCTACAACTACTCTGTAAATGAAGTCATAGCGATTGATTACTGCTAGTTGAGAATTTAGTAATTAGAGACTTGAGAATTTATTAAACTCTACGGTTACTACATAATAAAAAATAAAAATAAAATTCTTTAGGTGTGTCAGTGTCAACGTATGTACTAAGCGATAAATCTGAATAAAGATTTTTTTTTTAAATGTATTTTTATTCATAGTTGTTTATGTATGCTACGTGAGAGGCAATTAGGCACTTAATCAAAGTGGTGCAGTGATGGATTAAGATTGGTCATAATCAAACTAATGTTAATGAGAAGTATGCAAAAAACAAAAGATAAAAAATCATAATATATAAGTAAATAACTTTGAAGGAAAGTACTCTCTGTACCAAAATAGTCGAACCATAAAAATGCATCAACCATTTGGTTGGTGGGTGGACTTTCATGGAGAGCATAAAATTCATCTGGTTAATTGGTCCATCGTTTGTAGACTGATTTAACAAGGAGGTTTGGGTGGTGAGGAAGTTGTTGTATTTCAATTATGCTCTGTTAGGTAAGTGACTAGCGATATGGGTTGGATAGGGATTCTTTTTGGAGGAAGGTTATTGATTGCAAATATGGTACAAACAACAGTAAGCAGTACTCTGGTGAGGTAAGGGTGGGGCTTTGAAAACATATCAGATTGGGTGGGACCACTATGCATGATTGCATCTTCCATTCTGTTTGAGCAGTACTCTGTGAGGCTTCTAGCCCAGCCATGTTTGCATTCTCAGACTTTATTGAGAATAATTATCTAGTGGATTTACTATTGGATGGGGCTTCTTTCACCTGGTTTAGAGACACCGAGACGCAAGCTATGTCCCGTACAGACAGGACTCTGGTTTCTGTGGATTGGGTGGATCATTTTGGGGATGTGTCTCAAAGGGTGCTCCCTCGTGTTATTTCTGAACATTGTTTGCTTTTGGTGGAAGCTGGTAGAGTTGGTAGGGGTCGCTGTGCTTTTAAGTTTGAGAACATGTGGCTCAAAGTCGAGGGCTTTGTTGAGAGAGTTAAACAATGGTGGGAGGGGTATAGCTTTATGGGCTCCCCAAGTTTCGTTCTAGCTCAGAAATTAAAGGCTTTTAAAGAAGACCTCAAGAAGTGGAATAAGGAAGAATTTGGAGATTTGGCATTTAAGAAGAAGTGTTTGCTGTCTGAATTAATGGGTCTAGATGCTAAGGAAGAACTGTTGGGCCTCTCCAATGCGGAACAATCCCGCCGAACACAGGTTAAAGGTGATATTGCAGCATTAGCTGCTTTAGAAGAGACTTTTTGGAGACAAAAGTCTCGTGCTCTGTATGTGAAGGAGGGAGATTACAATACTCGGTTTTTTCATAGATTAGCGAATTCTCATAGAAGAGCTAATCACATTAGAAGCATTGAGGTAGATGGAGTCTTATATGAGGACGGATCTGCTGTTAAATCTCAGGTGGTTCAGTTCTATCAAAACCTCTACACAGAGACAGGTATGTGATGTCCAACTATGGATGGACTTGATTTTGCTTGTATTGGAGAGGATGAAAGGTTGTCTTTGGAGAGGGAGTTCTCTAAAAAAGAGGTTACCCAGGTTCTAATAGAGATGGAAGGGGATAAAGCACCTGGGCCAGATGGATTCACCATCGCTTTTTTCCAAAAATGTTGGAGTGGGGTGGAGGTGGACGTCATGGCTATTTTTGAGCACTTTAACAGGTATTCAATGTTTGAAAGGTCTTTAAATGCCTCGTTTCTCTCTCTAATTCCCATGAAAAATAATGCTATTGATGTTAAGGACTTTAGGCCTATTAGCTTGGTAGGGAGTGTGTACAAGTTGCTGTCTAAGGTGTTGGCAAATAGATTGAGGGTTGTGCCAGATAGTCTCATCTCTGAGTCTCAAAATTCTTTTGTTGGTGGGAGACAAATTTTGGATTCAGTGCCTATTGCTAATGAGTGCATAGATAGCAGATTGAAGAGTCATGTTCCTGGTGTGGTTTGCAAATTGGACATTGAGAAAGCCTATGACCATGTGAATTGGATGCATTATTTTATTTGTTAGGTAGAATGGGTTTTGGGGTGAAATGTAGGGGGTGGATTAAGGCTTGCATAACTACTGTTCGCTTCTCTATTATTGTGAATGGTTCTCTAATAGGTTTTTTTGGAAGCTCCCGTGGGTTGAGACAAGGTGATCCGCTGTCCCCTCTTCTTTTCCTTTTAATAATGGAAGTACTAAGGAGGATTTTGAAGAAAATTGAGGAGTGTGGGCTTCATGATTTTCATGTTGGGCCAGTTAACTCTATAGGGGTACGCATTTCACACTTGTTGTTTGCAGATGATACCATCTTGTTTTGTGATGCTTCTAGAGATCAGTTGATGTCTATTAGGCTAGCTTTGACATGCTTCCAAGCAGTAACTGGTTTGAAAGTAAATGCGGGGAAGAGTGAGATTGTTCCGGTTGGGGAGGTTGGGAATATAGATGCTTTGGCTGCCATACTTCGTTGTAGGGTGAGTAGTCTGCCTATGAAATATTTGGGAATGCCGTTGGGTACTCCATATAAAACATCATCTGTTTGGAATCCTATCTTGGAGAGGATGGAGAAGAAACTCTCAGGTTGGAAGCGTCTTTATTTATCAAAGGGGGGTAGACTTACTCTATTGAAAAGTACTTTTTCTAGCCTTCCTACGTACTATCTATCCTTATTTGTCATCCCTGTAGCTGTGGTTGATAGGTTGGAGCGTATTCAGAGAAATTTTTTATGGGGATCTTCGGAGGAGTGTTTCAAGTATCCTTTGGTGGCTTGGGAGAAGGTGTGTTTACCATTAGAACTAGGTGGTTTGGGGATCAGGAAGTTAGTGCACTTTAATAAAGCCCTATTAGGGAAATGGTTATGGAGGTTTGGACAAGAAGGCACTCACCTTTGGAGGAGGGTTATTGCAACTAAATATGGAGAGGGTCAAGGGGGGTGGACTACTAAAGCATGTAGAAGGGCCCACGGATGTGGTCTGTGGCGTGGTATTCATGATGGTTGGGAGAGTTTCTCCAAACATGTGGCCTTAGTGGTGGGTGATGGCACTCGTATTCTTTTTTGGCATGATAAGCGGGTTGGAGAGAACACACTTAAAATGATCTATCCTCAATTGTATGTGGGTTCTAATGACAAGGATGCTTGCATTTCTGATGTATTATGCTATTGGGAGGGTGGAAATGATAGAATTTGGAATGTGAGATTTTACAAGGATTTTCATGAAAGGGAGTTAGAGGCGGCCTTCTCTTTCCTTGAGTTCATTCAATCTCGGATCCCTAAGGGTGATGGGAGTGACACTTCTCATTGGTGTTTTAATGGGAATGGCAAGTTTGATACTCGGTCCTATTACAATAACATTCGGGGTGCATCTGCCTCTAGTTTTTTGTGGAAGGGTGTTTGGAAAGTTAAGATTCCTAAGGGGGTGGCATTTTTTGTGTGGACAGCGATTCATGGGTAGATCCTTACATTAGATAATCCTATGCTTAGGGGGCGCATTTTGGTGAATCGGTGTTGTATGTGCCATCGTAATGAGGAAACTGTGGATCATCTCCTCCTCCATTGTCCTGTAGCTCACTCACTGTGGATTTACAAGTATTAGATTTTTGGGATCCAATGGGTAATGCCAGGCTCTGTGGAAAGCTTGGTGTATTGTTGGAGCCATTGGTTGGGAAAATTTAATTCAAACATATGGAATATGGTTCCTGGCTGTTTGATGTGGATTGTTTGGACGGAAAGAAACCGGCGCTCTTTTGAGGATACTAAGAAAATCTTTGGTTCAATTACAAGCTCTATGCCAGAAGACTTTATTTGATTGGTTTAAGTGTTGGGGCTTCTCGGATTGTACTACGATCTTGGAATTTATTTCTTCTCTTAGTTGTGCACTTTTAGTTTTTCCTTGTTGTTTGATGCTGTTTGTTTGTTTGATGCATTTCCTTGTGTTCACCATCATGAACACCTTGTATTTGCTTTCTTTAGTTTTAAAGTTTGTTTAATAATACTCTTATTACCTATCAAAAAAAAAAAAAAAAAAGATTCGTCAACGGAGGATGCCTTTCAAGGAAAAATCCATGATAATGCATTTTACCACTCATCTATCTCTTAGATGAGTAAGGCACGAATGATACCAAAGGCCTAAGGATAAACTTAAGGATTAGGATTAAAATCCCCTAGTGGACCATGGTGGAATGGCATTAAAAAATATAAATGTGCAAATGAGACACTTGAAGGAATTTTTTGTTTTTAATAAGTGACACTTGAAGGAAAATTGTTTAAACCTAGGTAATAACCACCAAAAATCTGGGAAATTTACATCAGAAAATTCCTTTAGAAAAAGATCCACAGAAAACCCTCTATAATGCAGTTCTTCAAATAGAACCATCGAATTGAGAACACATTAACTAAAACTACACCCAACGGTGGAGGATGCTTTACAAGGAACTGAGAGAATTAGGGAATCCCTTTTCTCCCAAAAAAAAAAAGGGAGAAGAAGAAAAAAGGACAATGTCCAACCAACTTGCATCCAAAACTTATGATAAACATTCTCACAATTAAATGCATGAAACTCCTGAGTCCTGTCTGGATTTAATGACTCTTGACTTTGTACAAGCCCTAGAAACTTATACAAAACAAATAATTGATTTTAGAAATGGATGTCAAGTTGCATTAAGTGCAGTCCATCTCCACACTACCCCACTCATTAGTCAACACGTTGGAATTCAATTATTAAACTACCTTTATGTGTCAGCCTAAATAATATGTCAAGTAGAAATAGAAAATTTATTAAAGAAAATGTCAATGTGCAGTAGTAAATAGGATAACAAAGGATTAATATAGAACGCGAGCACGCAAAAAATAAATGCATAATCTAAACTAGCAATTTTCAGTTAGTCACATGTAAAGTAATATAAAACAAGAACCATGATAAGTCGAACACAAGTGGAGTTAGATAAATGCAAGACCAGGCAAAAGTTATACATACATCATCCTGCGCCTCTCGAAGTTCACGCAAACGTTCTTCCTCCATCCATTTTTTCTGCTCTTCAAGTTTCTTTTTGTAAGCACTCGTCACAAATTTGTCCTTGTCTGCATAGAGGTGGTCATCTTGGCTTCTCTCTTTCGCAATTTTTCTCTCATACACTACTTCACGGTATTTCTCTCGTTCTTTTGTTTTTTCTTTCAATAGCTGAATATACGTTGGCTGCAATAGAAACAAGCATGTTTTAATTATAAACACTATTTAACCAAATCTATGGAAAGACAAACAAAATTAAAAATAAATGCTCCAATTATCATCATATAAAAGAACCTGGGAAAGAAAAATCAAGAATGCAATATGCCCATAACTTATGAACTATTTTTCTAACATAATTTTACATCCATATATAGCAGTTCCATTCCATTGAATATGATGGCTTTCTCTACTACTAAAGTTAATTCATTAACATGTATATGATAAGAGCTTATCTGAAATCATACTCTCTGTTACTTCCTTAATTGAAATGTCCTTTTTCCGTTCATTCAACTTGGTTCAACTCACTCTTTCTCGCTAGTGCCCTAATCGCTCTTCTCTAAACATGACCAAACCATATCAATCAACTCTCTCTCATCTTTTCATCAATATGGGCTACCCTTTTATGTGAATTTTCTCATTGCAAATCCTATCTTTTCATCTATTTCCCATTTATCCATCTTAACATTCTCATTTCAGATACACCCATTTTACAAATATGTTACTTCTTAACAACCCAACATTCAGCACCATAAGAGCAAAGCTGGTTGTATAGCAGCCTTACGAAAATTTTCCTTTAACTTAGAGTTTTAGAATCACTCTATTACCTTTAAACTATCTTAACATGCCCATTTCAGCTACACCCATTTTACGAATATGTTACTTCTTAACAACCCAACATTCGGTACCATAAGAGCATAGCTGGTTGTATAGCAGTCTTATAAAAATTTCCCTTTCAAACTTAAAGTTCTAGAATCATTCTATAACCTTTAAACATAGAGAAATTGATATCAACGCTACAGAAAAATCATTTCTATATTTATTTATGCAGTAAGTATAAATTACATTCTGGGCAAATTTTCAATAAAAATCAAACCGTATTTTCATTACCATTCTGTCTTGACGATCTTGAACTCGAGGTTGAATGGCTTTCTGCTTCATGTAAGGGTCGTCAATGGGCCGGGTCGGGCTGGCCCGTCCCATTTTTACTTGGCCCATGGGCACAATGGGCTGGGCATAATGGGCTATTAACTAGTTAATGGGCTGGGTCGGGCTGGGCCGAAAGAGGAAACCTTAGCCCATGACTCTGCCTATTGGCAATGCTCATTTTGTCTTTAGCGAGTTGGGCTATCGGGTTGGGCCTAATGGGTCACCCATGGGCTTGTAGTAGCATATTATTTTATTATTTTTATAAGGAAAGAATCAATTTTTTATAAGAAAATAATGAATCTATTTTTTAAAGGAAAAAATTTAAGAATTTAATACTTAATTACAAATTTTTTACAGTCAAATCTATTTAATTTTTTATTTATTAAGGCTTTAAATAGTTTTTTTTTTTAATTTTTATCTTTAATAAAAAAATGTCAAATGATTAATTCAAATTTGATAGACTACTAGAAAAATATATATTTAGTAAACTAAGTTTAGCACAATTACTTTAGATATTTTAGTGGTTGAGGGAATTCTCTTGAGAAATTCCTCTATGATATCTCAAGATCAATCCTTCATACACTTCCTATATATTTTTGTTATGAATTATGAGTTATTAGGTTGGGCTAATGGGTTAGGTCAACGGGCTGGGCTATTGGGCTAGCCCACCGGGTACCCATGGGCATAAAAACTAGCTCATGGCCTGACCCATTGGGCTAGTGGGCTACACATGGGCCTCAATAACAACAGGCCGGGCCGCCTATTAGCCCGGTGGGCCATCGGGTTTCTGAGTCGGGCTGTAGGCCATAGGCTATTTGATGATCCTTAGCTTCATGTCATCATAAACTCCGTCATAATCAAAAACAGTGGGGTCTTCTTCGAGGGCTTTCTTCTGCTGTTCCTCAATGTCCTTGAGAGACTTGTTCTTGCTAGCTTGCCGAGAAATATCGCTCTCCACATCATCATCGTCGTCGTCGTTAAACCCGAAGGCAGGTGGGCGAGGCGGCTTTGATGACTGCTGCTGCTGCTGCTGCTTCTTCTTCTGCTGTGATGGCAGCCTAAGGTTCAACCCATACCCTATCTTGCTCATTGCAATTTCTTTGACGATGTAAAATCTCAGGTATTTGGGATTCGAATAAAGGAATTGGGGGTTTTCAGAAGAGAAGNTAATTTGAGATTTACTACATTTTTCAATCATAAAAAAAACCTAAGGCTGTGATGAAAAATTATTTCACCACACGTAATACTCATCACACCCCTAGGTTTTTTTTTTTGTAATTGAAAAATGTAGTAATCCTAAATTATAATAAATGCTCTAAATTATAATGAATGCAAATTATTAACCTTTACCAAAAAAATTGAAGAGCCTCTAAGCACGCACGTGAGCGCCTGCTTAGAGGCTAGTTATTCTTTATCATTATGTTAAAACACAAACTTTTCACATTAAAAAAAAGGACAATATTAAATTTCATATAGTAGGATATTTACAAAAAATGTTCATTAAAACTACTTGATAGATTGACTACCACTTCGCTCCTCTGAATTCATCCAATGTGCCTGCCATGCAATCTAACAAAATTGTTGATATATCACCCTAAAAAAAATACAAAAAATAGAGTAAGGCTTAAATGTAAGAAAACAACAAACAAAAATAATAGGAGGAAGACAAAGCACCACTTAAAACACATACACTAAAATAATTAATCAAACCCAATAACCACAAAAAAAGGACAAAAATATATATCATTCCCACTATTTAAAAAAGAGTCATTAATTAGAGAAAATATTAAACAATTATCAAACTAACCAAATAAAAGAAAAGATTAAAAAGAAAAGTGTGGTTCTATTTTGTACACAATATTTTCGTGAGAGTTAAATTTTTTTTTTTTTCTTTCAAACTCTAAATTACATAAAAGAATAAGGTTTTTTTTTTTTTTCCCCCTAAACTCTAAGTTAGCGTTCAACTAAATATTTTGTTAGAAAAAAATATCAAAAAATAATTTGAGTTCAAATAGAACTCATATTTTTTCTTTGAAATATTCATGTTTAAAAATATGAGTTCAAATAGAAAATTCACTTTTAGAAATATAAGAAAATTCACGTTTAAAAATATGAACTCATATTTAAAAATTTTAGTCCAAATAGAACTCATATTTTATATTCACATTTTCCATAGAAATCAAAACGTTTTCATGCTAATATGACTTCAAAAGGTGAATATAAGAAGTTATATTTGAACAAAATAATAGGAATATAAGAAAATGTGAGGTGAAAGTGTTTTTTTTTTTTTTTTTTTTTTTTAAAGATAAGAAAATGATATGGAAAGAATAATTATAACAAAATAAGGAAACCAAATATAGGAAATAAAATACTAAATGACAACTCATAAAAGCAAACGTAATAGAGAGAATTCAATACGCATGAGGCGTTCTAAATAGAGGTCATATAAGATATTTACATTTTTGTTGTTGACTACACTTCAAGTACAAAGTCCAAATAGTTTGTTGGCGATGGAGGACAGAACACACAAAAATCTTGAAGATCAACACCCTATTGCAAGTTCCTTGAAGTTATACCAAAATCTTGAAGATAAACACTCCATTGCATGTTCCTTGAAGTTTAAATGCCAAAATCTTAAAGTTAGGCACCCCAGTGCACATTCCTTGAAGATAGATGTGAAAGAAATTAATGGTGAGGTTGAAATATAAGGGCTATTTTACACAAATATTTGATTTGTTTCTAGAAAATAAGAAGTTGTTCATGAATTAGAAAATCAAAATAGAAAAGACCAAAGTATATTGACATACACATACCATTGAGTAGGAACAAATTTGAGTAGAGCAAATAGAAAAAATGATGATAATGGTGAAAAGAAGACTAACAGAATTGAGAGAATTGGAGAATTGAAGAAGGAGTGTAATGGGAGTGTGGTCCTATTTTGTAAATAGTGTTTTAAGTGAGAGTTTTCATTTTGAAAAATGATCCAACCAAATTGTGGTGATACGGTTAGCAATTTGAAAACCAACAGGAGAATAGTAGTGTCTAAATTTAAGGGATATGGATGAAAAGTTATAGTGATAGTTTTATTGTATGAAAAATAAAGAAGAACTTTTATAATTAAAAAGAAGAAGAAGAAGAATTGTTATAAAAAACCAACTTAGGGAAAATTAGACATGGGTTTAAAAAAAAAAGAAATAGATAACCAAAAAAAAAAAAATTAAAGGATAAACCTTAATAACAGGGTAACTTTTTTGATAGGAACGTGGGGTTTTTTTTTTTTTTTTCATTAGGTTTTTTGTTTTTAATTTTTAAAAAGAAGTTAAGAAAATAGTTTAAATAAATTGTAATATATATCTATTTAGTTTTATTTTTTTAGATAAACTTGAGGATTTAAAAAAAAAACATTGATTTGAAGATAATTTTTTTAAAATGAAAAAAATAATAACAAACGTATAGTTATTTTGAAGAAGTAGGTTAACGGGAGAGTGATCTTATTTTGTAGGAAATGTTTTAAGTGAGAGTTAAAGATATATTTTTACTTTGTTATCCTTAAGTTTTGCCCTTACTTAAACGTAGACTATAAGGATATTTTAGAACAAAAAAAATCCGGTTCAAACAGGTGTAGCCCCTTAAATAGTAGTATAGATAACATTATGTTATTCTAATAACAACTTGACATGTAGATCGTTATGAAAAAAATCATAGAAAATGCTATTAGATTGGCACAATACCCAATATTTTCCCCACACCCAAAACCTCCTCCCGGGGCGTAGCTATGTGTAAGGGTGGGGGCCATGCGCGCCCCCCCCCCCCCCAAATTTTGAATTTAAAAAATATATAATTATTTTAATGTTTTCAAAATTTAGTCTATAAAAATAAGAGTTGGTCCCCCAAATATTTGATTTAGTCCAATGATTAATTGGTTTAATAGTTATAGAAACATAACATTATTTTTCGCAATTCTATTTTTTATTGTAAAATGTGATCTTATATCTGTTAAATATTTGATAAAGTTTGGCACCAAAAATGTTTGAATCTATATCTTTTTTAACCCGTCATGTGGCAATTAACAAGTCATTGACTCATTAAAAAAATATTGTTACTAAAACTACACATGAAATGTCTCTTTAGTTTCCACATAGAGTTAGAGCAAGATAGCTTCAAATATGTTTGGAGCTTAACTTCTTCCTCCAAGTTTTAAATCATTTATGTTTTTGAAAATTTTATTAGTTCAATTGAAAGATTATTCGTTCCTCAAAAGAAAATTGAAAGATTATTTTATTAACTTTAGTATAAAATTTGATAATTTGTATAAAAAAAAATGAAACTTTTTTAAGAATTTCACTATAAAAATGGTAAAAATGAATTTTATTTTATGAAAGATTGCTATCAAACATAATTGTGATTGAAAATACTAAGTTTTTTTTTTTTTTTTTTTTTGTTTTTTTTTGTTTTTGGTGTGTGTATATATATAACTTATTAAATAAAAAAAATGTGTGTATATAATAAAAAAAAAACATTTGTATATATGTGGTCCCCCAAACAAAAATTCTTGGCTCCGCCCTTGCCGCCTCCCTATGTTTTCACTAGTCCATGATGTTTTCACTGGTGCAATTTTTCCACAGTGACAAAACTGCATCCAAGGACTTCCAAGTGCATGTGATGAAGTTGAAGAAGATGTGGTTGAGGGCTGATGGTGTTGGTGCAGTATATCCATATAATCTGAAGAAAATGGCACAAAGAAATGCTATTATAGGCCTTGGAAAGAGGTGGACTTGTTTCATTCCAGTGCTTAAGATACACACTTGTGATATATTAGAAACGTTTGATGAATTGGAGGAGAAGGAAAAAAAAAAAGATTACAGTGAAAAGACTTAATAAAGACTAAAGAGAGAAAAAAAAAAACACAATTAGCAATTAATAAGGAAAGAGAGCAGTTAATAAGGAAAGAGATAATGAGGATGCTATTAATTTGGTAAGTAATTAATGATATAATGATAAACAATAGTGTTTTCTTTTAACCGTTTGATTTTTTAGAAATTTACGGTTTAAAAAAGTGTAACTCATCTCACTTTTTTATAATAATAATTCTTTTTTTTCTTCAAATCAAGACACTAATTAATTTCGCATAGATAAGATTTGATTCCCTTGTTTAAAAAAAAAAATTTACAAGATGATATAAAAATA
This sequence comes from Quercus suber, assembly GCF_002906115.3. Classification (NCBI taxonomy): domain Eukaryota; kingdom Viridiplantae; phylum Streptophyta; class Magnoliopsida; order Fagales; family Fagaceae; genus Quercus; species Quercus suber. The sequence continues at coordinate 634,370 of NW_027069713.1, forward strand.
TTGAAAACTTAAGGGAAAAAAAGAAGAAGAAAACACATTATTTTTCCAAAAATGATTGGTGGGTGAAAAAAAGAAAATTGAAAAATAGGGCTTTGAATTCTCTCTCACCTTCTCTTCTGAAAACCCCCAATTCCTTTAAACTCCCCGGCCGCCCCTAGCTTATCTATCAATACATAATACACATCAAATGAATGGCAAAAGCCCTTCTGGGCACCCGCCCATTCGAATATCTCCATTGATGTGGGCACGTCAAGTGGGAGCTCAAGCAATTTACAGAGCTGAAAGGGGCTTATTTGATTAAGTGACTTCCTAAGCTCTTTGAGGTCAAAGGGTTTAAGTAACCTTTCCCACTCAGTCTCAGACTCTGATAATCCATTGTTATCATTCAAGAAGACTCCATGTCCGTCATCACTAAAATTTCTACTACTAACCCCACCTAAGTAAATTGCAAAACAATGGGTTTTGAACAAAGATTGTAGCTTTTTGCTCACATGGGTTGAAAGTTTTGATAGTTTCAACATTACAAAGAATAAATAGCTAAGAATGAATGTTCAGAAACTAACCCAAAATTGAATGCGTAAGCTGTAATCTTGAGAAGAGTCTCTTGGCTGTAATCGGAAGGTTACGGTGTTCTTTTATGGCTAAGCGAGGTCGAGGTCGTTCAAAAGCCTCTCATTCCTTGGTGGAGAACTGTGGAAACTTAGTAGGATCCTCATCTTCTATACTTGGTTTGGTGAGGAAGATGATTGTGTTGCTGTAAATCATCAAGAGGAAGATGAAGTTGTTGCCATGCCCATGATTGAGGCTGAAGCGTCACCGGTTGATTATTTCAGGAATTATGGCCACCTATTTTATTGTTTTGGGCCAAGATCAGATTGATGGGTCTCCCCCACAAATTGGGCCTAGTGGGCCTCATTCTATACAAATTTGCCAAATTATTCCTCAAGCCATACACTGTAAAATTATTTTCTTTTCGGGGATAAAATGTGCTACTCTTCCTTTATATATGGGGCTAATAAGGGTGTTGAGAGGAATGTTTTGTGGGACAGTTTAGTTCAGTTTTGTAGGCAAGTGAGGAGCTTTCCTTGGATCTTGGCTGGAGATTTTAATGTGATTAGAAATGCAAATGAAAAGCTTGGTGGTTTGACTGTTGGCTGTTATGAAAATAAGTTTAATTCATGTTTAGATAAGCTTGAGGTGTGGGACCATGCTGCTGTGGGCTGTTTCTATACATGGAGTAACAGATAATCGGATTTTTTTAGAAAATAACTATAAAACTCAAACAATATTATTAGTTAACTAAGGTTTGAAACTATTTTGGTTTCTAACAATTCGACTTCAGAGGGGTCGATTTTGATGAATAAATCGAGGATATTGCACTCGATTTCCCATCGCACCAGAAGCTGAGCTGGACAAAGTGTCCACGTAGGCCGGAAATCGAGTCCAAAGAACTCGCTTTTTCTTCATTGAAGTCAAGTCCAAAGGACTCGATTTAGCTTAATGAAAACCGAGTCCTCTGAACTCGATTTCAGTATACCCAGCCAAGAAACTTACACAGATTTTTTTCGTGTTCTTCCCTTTCCTTTTTCTTCCCCAAATGCCGCTTGGGTTTCTCCACTTCCAAGCCCCAAAAACCCATGAAAAAATCAAATCCAAAACAAATCAAACCCACTCTCCAACGTGTTCTTCTCTCCTTCACTGGGTTTGTATCGGCACCTGGGTTCGTCGGCATCGTTGGTCAGAATCGGCGCCTAGGTATCGTTGTTCTTCATTGAAATCATCGTTTGTTCTTCGTTTGCTGGGAGAAGTGTTTGTTCGTCGGTATTGCTGGGTTGTTCTTCATGCTTCACCGCCTGGGTTGATGGGTTTTTGCGTGCATCGTTGATTCTTTCTTCCACTGGAGCGGCGGCAAGAAACCACGTCCGATCCGATTTCCATCGCCTGAAGCTTTCACCGGGGTTTGGTCAGAATCGGCGCCTGGGTTCATCAGCAAGAAACCACGTTCGTTTGCTGGGTTGTTCTTTGTTCTTCGTTCGTCGGTATTGCTAGGCATAGACGACATGTTTTTTTTACACAAAAAAACCGAGTTCACTGGACTCGGTTTTTATACATGGAAAACGAGTTCAATGGACTCGATTTCCATGTATGAAAATCGAGTCCAGTGAACTTGATTTTTGTGTATAAGAAACGAGTCCAATGAACTCAATTTCTTGGCCTACGTGGATAACTTTTCAACCTCAGCTGCAGGTAAAGTAAGCGAATATGAACAGGGAAATTGATTTCTCTGGACTCGAATTGTTATAAACCAATATAGTTTCAAACGTTGCCTAACTTATGCTATTGTTTGGGTTTTATTGTTATTTTCTAAAAAATCCCCAGATAATCGAAGGAAGAATTTGTCGCTAAGAAACTTGATCGAGTTTTTATTAACCAAGAATGGGGTTCCTGCTTTGGTCATAGTGTAGTTGAGTTTCTTCCTCCAGGAATTTCAGATCATTCAGTTATTTTGGTTTCCATAGGTGGTAGTAAAAACTATGGGCCCAAACCTTTTAAATTTTTCAACTATTGGTGTGACCATAAAGATTTTCTTAGGTGGGTTGAGGAAGCTTGGGATATTGAGGTAAGTGATACTCCTATGTTTCCTATGTTCAAACTGTACCAAGGATTTTATTAAAAAATAACCAAATTCTTCAAACTATTGTATTAGTAAGGCAAGGTTTGGAAATCGAGTGTCTCACACTCGTTTTCCCAGTGGATTTTCAAAGGGCAAAATCGACTTCAAAAAAGTCGAATTGTTATAAACCAAATATGTTTCAAACTTTTCCTAACTAATAACATAGTTTGAGATTTATAGTTATTTTTTTTTAAAAATCCATGTACCAAAAGTTAAAGGCAACTAAGGTAAAGCTTTTTTTTTGGGGGGGGGGGGGGTATTATTAACATTTAAATTAAAGTAGATGAATGTGTAAAGGCAAAATTATATATAAAGTGAATACCACTCAAGATAAATGTGTAAATTCAATTTATATATATATATATATTTAATATATTCTCAAAAAAATATTTATATATTTAATATTCTCACACTTTCTCTCTAAATTATCATTTTCTCTTAACGTTTTGTTTGTTTTGTTGGAAAACCTTCTGTGAAGATAGTTTTCTACATTTTCCAGTGTTTGGTAACATTAAAAAAAAATGGTCAATGGAAAACTATCTTTAGTCAACAGAAAACTCTAATAAAAATAAGGCTTATTTTCTATAGGTTGTTTTCCAAAAAAAAAAAAAAAAGGGAAAACAATCTCTCTCTCACACAGCGTATAACTCTTATAAATATTATATTCTTCTGGCCCGTGAAACTATATTTTCTTTCACATCTTTAGTCTTTCTCATAGTAAGCTCTCTCACTTCTTCTCTTTCCTTTGTTTTTTTTCTCTCTTCTCACACCCTCACTACCACCCCTCTGTTCTCTTCTCTACCTACAGATTTCTCTCTATATCTATCTCTCTTCCCCTCTATAACACCATTCTCTGATAAGGTTTTTATTTTTTCCCCCTCACAAATCAGTCAACAGTTTTATAACAATTCGGCATATTGGTATTTATCAAACTATTTGTACTGGATTATTTTTCCGGTTAAATTATTTTGCCTGTGGCATTTTGAACTATTTAAAATAGAGCTTACGCCTATTTTGAATTATGAGAAGTATGGTTGATTATATATATATATATATATTTAAAATAGAGCTTATTACTATTTTGAATTATGAAAGCTTATGAAAATATATTATTTACGTTACTGTTCATATATATGAGCAAGATGAGTGTTTGAGATCATGAAAGTTAGACAACTAATTTTGATTGTATTTGTTGTCAAAATTTTAGTTTGAAACCAAATTCATTTTTGGTTTTTTATTTATTTATATTGATTACATTAGGTGGGTTTACACAATACACATGTTATACATATTTTAAATTATACAAGAAATGTTATAAAAATTTGTGCATATCAAACACTAGAAAACGTTCTCAAACTCATTTTCAAGGTTGTTACCAACACCAAAAAATGAGATAGTTTTTTTTTTTTTTTTTTTTAAATGCTCTCTAAAAAATGAACATTTTTTTAGAAAATGTCAATGCTAAAACAATCAGAGCGGAATATATAGACTTAAATTATCATTCTCTTTAGTAATAGACTAATAGTATTTCTAATAATTATATTGCAATGATTGGAATTTGAGCCACCACAGCCCAGCAAGAACAATGAACGTTGGCCCAACAAGTCCAAAACAAAATATTTGTTAGAGAATGGGTGTTACAGGAAAACGTCTCAGCACATTAAATATGGACCACAGATAATGAGATTCATGCCAATAAGAATGCAAACACAAATTGAGAGAAATAGTGCTCCTCGGTCAAGTCCGGGGATGAGGTATTCTTATATTAATTCAAGCTTATGTTAATAGAATGTCTTTCTTCTTTTCTTTTTCCTTCTTAGATTCCATGCCCATTTTTTATGGTGACCACTGTCTTATATAGTCCTTCAAACCTCCATCCCAGCCTTCCACTTGTAGATCTTGTAGGTAATCTCTTGGATGTTTGTCCCATTAGAACTCTTGGAAGTTTTGTGAATAGCTGTAAGCTGAAATAACACTGTTCAGGTGTCATTTCCCAATAAATGCGGCTAGTTAGTTTGGTGCAGAGCATTTAATGTGGTGGTGACAACCTTCTCTCAAGATATTTCTTCCTTTATTGTAGGCTTAACTCTGTTACTTTCCTTGATGCTTATCCTTAAAAGAATGATTGTCTTTCGTATAGCATTCCCAAGATGGCTGGGTTCCAACCTTCCACAAGGCTTTCCTGAGGAGGCTCAGCTCCTCGGGAACTATTGCCAATCCATTATTATCTTCTCATGTCCTCGGCCCATTGTCCCAAAATCTTAACAAACCATTTGACCGTCCTCCGGCTTATATGTATCCTCGGGCAAGGCCTACAGCCCAACACACTTACTCAGCCTATTTATCCACACATAGATAAACTCCAATTTCCATAACTAAAAATAAGAGATATATTACACTATTGTTAATTTCAAAATTTTTTGTTTTAATATAAAAATATTAAAAATCAAAATAAGTACACTTGCTGCAAAGCGACTTCAAAGTTCAAACTTCAAATATATGAACGTAAGGCCTGTTACTTCATCCCCTCCGATAAGGCCTTGGGCCTCCCATTGAAATTTTAGGCCCAATATCATCCCTAACTCCAAATCTCTAATTCAGGGGAAAAAAAAAAGAAAAAAAGAAAAAAGAAAAAAAAAGGTAAAAAACCATAGCTTTGAATTTCTACTAGTTAAATAAGCATGGCTCAGCCAATAGAAAGGTCACGACTCTGATTTCTCTGTTCTTCATCCATGGTTTTCTCATCCATGGTTTTCACGATTCATCACTCATTTCATTGAAACTGAAATTCAGACCAAATCGGAAGAAGGGTCATTGCCATTTCGCCTTTTTGCCTCATAGATACTACAAATCTCTAAATTTTGGGTTAGTTTCTTTTTTCTTTTTTTTTTTTGTAATTCAGATTTTATTTATAGAAACAAAACACAAATTACAAAGGTAGACCGAAAATAAACTAGCAAAGGGAAACCTCCCTACTACAGCAACCAAGACAAACTAACCATAAAACCAAAGCAAGCCGAAACAGATGGCAAAGCAAAACACACTAACTATTGCCCTAACAATCTAAACAAAAACATCTATAAGGCTTCACAACCAGTACCTTTAGCACAGTAGCACATAGACTAGCACTTTGGCAAAACACAGTAGCACAAGATTTCAAAGATCAAATTAAATACTACTTGGATCAATCCCCCAATTACAATAGATGGTAGCATTCAAAACTGACTTCTTGAACTTGGTTTTAAACCCCAACCTAGCTTTGACATCCTTAATGATGCTTCTCTTTAACTGTTCTTCTGTCCAAATTCTTTTTTCATGAACTATGGCATTTCTTTGCAGCCAAATATTAGACCGTTGCCCATCAAGAAGTTTGCAAGCTATTACTCTCAGCCCCTTCCCTTTTAACTCTCTAACGCCCCCAAGCAATCAAGTCCTCTCACACAAATTGAGCATTTGAAACTAGACACAACTTCCTCATGTCATCCCAAATTCTTCTAGTGAAAGAACATTCAAAGAAGATATGATCTCTACTTTCAAGGCAATTTCTACAAAAAACACATAAGCTATCACCCAAACTTAAAGATATAGAAAACCTTGGATTGGTGATGCACTCTCTTATCCCATTACAAACTTCACTAGACAACTAGCAACTATCAAGCACATAACAATAAAATTCCAATTTACAGAGTTATAAGCTTTCCTTAGGTTTGCTTTAATAGCACATCTACCTAGACCAGAATTTTTGTGATATCCTTTAACTATTCATGGGCAAGTAGAACATTTTCTGAGATATTTCTACCTTTAATGAAAGCTGTCTAATTAGAGTTTACTAGAAAATTTAAGCAAGTTTGAAGCCTATTGGCAAGGACTTTGGTGATGCATTTGTACACCACATTACAGCAAGCAATGGGTCTAAAATCAGCTACTGTTGATGGATTTGGGATCTTCGGTACTAGAGTAATTAGTGTAGAATTTACCTCAATAAGAAGCTTCCCTGATCTGAAGAAAGATGCAATGGCTGCAACAAAATTGATTTTACAATATGCCATGCATGCTTAAAAAATTCCACAGTAAAGCCATCTGGTCCAGGTGCTCTCTCGCTTCCCATGGAGAAAAAAACTTTTATTTATTTATTTTTTTTTATCTCAGTCTTTGTGACCTCTCTTTGCATGAATGACTTTGTATCCTCAGGAATCTTATCTTGGAATAAAGAAGAGACGGTTTGAATCATGGCAGCTTCCTCCACATCATTTGAGGATCCCCACAGCTTCTGACAAAAATCAACCACAAGATCCTTGATCTGGTCAACTTCTTCTACTCAATTCCCATCACCATCTAGCAAGCATTTAATGGCATTTCTTTCTTGCCTAGTCTTAATAAGGCAGTGAAAATAAGAAGAATTATTATCCCCCAAGTTAAGCCATTTATTCCTAGATTTTTGCTTGAAAAAAGCCTCTTCTGCACTAATAATTGAAATGTACTCATGGAGTAATTCATCCTCTACCCTTTTGGATCGCAAGCAACTACCAGAATTCAACATTTTCCTTTGAAAATTCTCAAGCTTTCCTCTCGCCATCTCAACTCTTTGATTGATCAATCGTTCAAGATTGATGCAACCATCAAGTAGTAAAGTCTGCAAATTGTAAAGCTTGCAAATGAAATTAGGAAGTTTCTTGAGATTCCAATTACGAGATAGGCTAAGATATCTCAAATGCTTTAGAGTGCCAACAGAACTTGACAACACCTCAAAAGATGAATCACTCAAATCAAGTACATGCAAGTACTTAAATCTTGAGATGCATGCTTCAACAAAGGTCAATGGTAATTCAATTTGGAAAATAATAGTTTGTACTCTACTAAGCTTTTGTAAGGGCGTCACAAATTCTTGGTCATTGTCTACAAATGACAGATGACGAACTTTTTCATCAATGACAGACTTCTTGGTAATGGTTAGACACTCACCTTGTGCAACTGAGAGTGCAAGATCATGCATAAGATCATGCATTACAAATGAATAGCAATATAAATCTTCATTAACATATTGAAAGAAAGATCTTGACAACAACTCCTTAATATACAAGTCACCAATATCTTCAAGCTCTTTATTTTCATGTGATTGAAGAGCTCCATGTGCCATCCAAAATTGAATCAATTCAATACTTAAGAATTCATAATCCTTTGGAAAAAGAGAACAATAGGCAAAGCATTGCTTCAAATGAAATGGCAACTGATTGTAACTGAGCCTCAATGCAGGTAAGATGTCACCCTCATTCTGTTCTAAATGCCATATCTCATTATCTCTAGTGAATTTCCACTCACGTTCATCAAGTTTTGAATAAAGTAGGCCGGCTAAAGTCTTTACAGCCAATGGAACCCCTTTACATTTTTCAACAATTTCTTTTCCAATTTCTAAGAGGTTTGGATATTGTTGTTCTTCTCCTTCTTGAAATGCCAATGTCAAAAACAAAGACAAACAATCCTCTTGCGATATGCCATCCAAATTGTATGTGGGAGTTGTGCCCATAATGTTAGCAACCGAGTCATTCCTTGTTGTCACTATTACTTTACTTCCATTACAATCTCCATGTAACAAATCTTCCAATTCAATCCATTTATTACGATCTTCATTCCAAACATCATCCAAGACAAGTAGAAATTTCTTATCTTTTAAAAGTTCTCTTAAGCTAGTTTGCCATTGATCAATACCCAAGTTTTCATCAATTGTAACTTTTGCAGATTTAAGGATGTCTTTTATCAACCTTGTAACATTAAAATCCTCAGACACACACACCCACATCCTCAATTGAAAATGGCTAACTACCCGTTCATCATTGTACACCAACCTAGCAAGTGTGGTCTTCCCTACACCTCCAATCCCAACTATAGGAATTACATTGACATTTCTGCCAGTATTTTCAAATGGGTCCTCACAAAGATCTATGATCTCTTCCTTGTCATCATCCCTACCGACGACATTCAGGGGATCAACAAAGGAGTGGGTCATGTCCATGTCCCTCCTCCGGTGCATATTTATGATCTTCCTATCCTCGAGTCGTTCGGCTAGATTGAATTTATCCTTAAGGGCTGCAATATCATCAACCCTCTTCCTAATATCCTTGATTTTATGCGCCAATTCAAAACGGACTGCAAGTGGATTAGAAGTAGAAAAGAAATTACTCACCTTTTTGCTAGTGCTCCCGTATCTCTTCATGACTTCCTTTTGCAGGACTCGGCAGTGAAATTCATCCAGCACATTCTCGGCATCATTAAGAACGTCTTTGAGCTCCCTAGCCAAATCCTCAGCCTATGGTCGCTTGCTTGCTTCTCCTCAGCATCTAAGAGCACGGCTTTAATGGTAGCCACAGTGAGCTCAAGCTTTTTCAGATCATTTCGAACGCCCCATGCTGAGCTGATCTCTTGGAAAGTACGGGATCCAAGTTGCTCTAGGACCTTCACTGCGATGCCATTTGCAAGTTTAGCCATGTCTGGTTGGTTGGTTGGTTGATTAGAGAAAACTGAGAATGGCAAAGTGCTACTGAGAGTTCTAAAGACTGAAGTAGCTTAACTTGCTTGGGAAGAATGGTAAAGTGAAAAGTGAAAGCCTTGGCGGGAATGGGCTTTTAGTTTTGGAGCTTGGGCTGTACTACTTTACTACTTTTGTTCAAACAATTTTGCCGCCAGCTATTTTGTTTTCAAATTCCATAGCAAGAATCAAATTTTATAAAAATCTCATAATATTTATACAACAAACTTGTTTTGAGATGCGATAGGCTTAAGCGTAATTTTATTTTAATTTGATTTGGGGTAAACTAACACCTCAATTTGTTATGAAAATATTATTAAATTTTGTTAAGTTCATAGTATAACTCTATATCTTTTAGAAAAAAAAAAAAAAAAATCTAAGAAACGTAACCAAATTTCAAAACAATTTACCAAAAGTTTTTTTTTTTTTTTTAGATGTTGTGGTTGGATGGATATAATCTTTTTTTTTTTTTTTTAATTTTAGTTTGACTTGTGGTGGGCTCACACCTCAATTTAGTATGAAAATATTATGAGAATTTGTTTTGATTATATAAAATCTCTTTCAAAAAATACTCTTTTTTATTAAAAAAAAAATGGTTAATAGACAAATGGTAATCATTTTATTAGCTTAATCCTATTTTATTTGAAAGTCAATATTCTTTAAATTAAAGAGGGCAATGGCCAGAATTTGCCCAAAGGTATAAGGAACATGATCAACCTTAGGGTTTTGGTAGTAACAACAAAGCATACATGCTTGTCAGAGAATGTAGTAGGTTGCTTGAAGTCTCTTCGTACCTTTATTGTCGTTCAATGTCCGAGTCTAAGATGCTTGTTTGAAGGGATGGACGGGTGCCTCTCCAACCTTCGAACATTGGTTGTTCAGAATTGTCCAAAATTGACCTCTTTGTCACTCAATTTCAAACACCTAACTACCCTAGAGATCCTGATAATTGATAATTGTGAAGAGCTTAATTTGACAGAAGAAGACAGTCAGGATCTCAAGTTGAGCCTCCAAAAATTGAATATTGTCACTTCACACAAGTTTTTGGTTTTGCCCCAGTGGCTCCAAGGATCAGCCAACACTTTACAACACCTCGAGATTGAAGAATGTTACAATTTCATGGCCTGGCCGGATTGGTTTCCAAGTTTGAAATCACTTCAGACACTTATTATTATTGATTGTCCTAAGTTGTCATCTCTCCCAGAGGGCATGCAAGGTCTCACTACTTTAAGAAAATTAATAATTAGAGATTGTCAATTTTTAACTAGAGAACGCATACAAGAAGATTGGTCCAAGATTGCTCATATATCAGAGATTGATCTTGATGAGGACAGTGACAGTGAAAGTGCATCAGAAATGGATGATGACATGAGCGAAGATTTACGAGAAGAAGATGATGAGGGAAGTTCAGATGAAGAAAATGATGAGGTAAAATCTTCATCTTCTTTTTCTACTCTTATCTTATGGTCTTATCAATGAAACTTATCTAATCCTAAATGCATATGCTTAGTTTCTACTTCTAAAGCCAAATCTCCTTTTGTTTGAATTAGATTTAAAGAAAATTAAGACGAACATATCATTTTGAATTTTGAATTTCCAAAACCAAAGGGTCATATAAATCTTTATTTTTCCATTCTTTTTCCCCTCCGAGGTATTGGCACCCAAAAACCATAATCACATAATTAGTTTTCATTTATTTATTTTTTCTTTTGTAGAGTCATTTTTCCTAGTATTATTCTCACCTTAAGTTTATTATATAATTGCAGCTATCATTTCAGGAGTTCAACACAAGTCACATTCAATAGAAAGCTAAACAGTACTCAATACGAAGTTGTATGTTCCTTAAATTGTAAGCATTTCTTCATTGCAATTTGGATCAATAGATGTAAATAAATAAAATTCTGTTATTGTAATTTGCATTAAGCCATTGAGTGTTGTATAAAAATAAACATCTATTTCATCTTAATTCAAATTAAGAGATGTAAATCAATAAACAGGTGATGTGTATACTTTTGTGACTACATTTTTGTTTAAAAAGTTGAGAGATCCATGGATTGGTGTGTGCATGCATTTCTTCATATATTCATATTTTATAATTTTTATTATTCACTTTTGTAAGGACCATGTGTAATAAGAATGCTTAATTACTTGGAAAAGGTGGGGTTTAACTGGCATTGCAGAGATTGTTATTTGGATTTTGACATGCCAATAATTGAAATGGAAAAGATAGGAAAAATGCGATTGACATGCCAATAATTGGAATGGAAAAGATAGGAAAAAAAGCAAAGATGTAAGATCAGAGACCATTGGTTCTCAAGTTGGAGAATAATCTGTTGTCATTTTTCAAATCCTACTTGTGGTAATGGAGTTGTCAGAAGTCAAAACACTTTTTTGATGAGTATTGTTTTAATCTTCACTATTAACATGTTCAATAATAAATTTTGGTGGTGTGGAAATTCCCTCAGATGGTGTCTACAATAAAAGTGAAGAACAAAACTGCAATCCTAAAAAAATTGGAAACACGTTTGAAGGGATTATACGTGATGACCAATTATACTAATGGAGTTGTCTTTGAAATCGTATTAAAATTTGGATCTAACTTCTAAGAATTAGAATTCAACTTCCCAAGAGTCAAGGTCAGTTAAAAAAAAAGATAACTGGGTTAGTATTAAGATAATGTGGTTAATATTGAGAGAGTTATTCTTTTTAAATACATAGGTGAAGGCGACCAATGTCCATCAGCCACTATTTCCAAACAGTCTAATTGAATAATGCCAATCTTTTACAATGATATCTCATTTTGATTAGCTATGCCTACATTATACAAGCAGAGACCAATACACTGGTCACGAGTTTTGATCTCCTCTCTTGAATTTTAATCATTCAGTAAATTTGATTCAATTGTGAATTTTTTCTTGTATCAACTACTTGCAGTTCATGTGGTTTGGATTACAACAATTCAATATCTTTACATCTATGTACTTTGGATTACCGCCAATGGGATCCCCCAATTAGTACAGAGAATCCTACTTATAGAATGGAATTACATATTTTGCTAGAAGCAGCCATTCTAGCTTTGACCATTTGCTTTGTCTTTATTTCCTCAACATGGAACCTACTGTTTCTTTGAAGCCATATATATATATATATATATATATCCATTTCATTTTACAAAATGTTTCTCTAAAACTTTCCCTTTTAGATTTCTTATTATTCCCCAACATATCAGCATATACCAACTGATATATCAGGCATCTGCACTATGCTCAGTTTACTTTCGCTGTTTACAAATTCCCCTAATCTTTATAATTGCTAATTGCCTTAGAGACCCTGATAATTGATAATTGCGAAGAGCCTTGTTTGACAAAAGAAGACAACCAAAATCTCAATTTGAGCCTCTGAAAATTGAAGATTGTCACTTCACAAAAGCTTGCGGTTTTGCCCCAGTGGCTCCAAGGATATGCCAACACTTTACAGCACCTAGAGATTGAGAATGTTACAATTTCATGGCCTTGCTAGTTTGGTTGCCGAGTTTGAGATCAGTTCGGACACTTCAAATTATGGAATTTACAACGTATAACGTTTTTTAAATGGCATTGTAGTGGTCTCTAGAGATACTCTGTCATTCATAAGATTTCTTTTTGTTTTCATATTATAAATTATTTGGAATTGGTAACATTTTAAAAGTGAATTCGTGACAATTCACTTCAGGCCCCATATATTATATGTGCAATATATTATAATTGATTATTTTTTACCTTTTCTTCATATTTAGGTTCCAAATAATTGTATTCAATTTTGGTCATTTGTTATTTTTCTATTGTTAAACTCTCTCACTAGACTCTTCACCATATTTGATTGTGATCACAATTCACAACAATATTAACGTTACAAAGGAGATGTCCCACAAATTATTTTGAAGCGATACTATAGTGTAGTTGCATCGTGCAGGTGATCATGTTACTTCTTTAAAAAAAAAATCAACTAGTTACTTGGAAAATGTGGGGAATAATTGTTTTTATTTTTTATTTTTTAATGAATGAAGTTTAATTGACATAGTAGATATTAATATTTGGGTTCCAAATTAAAAATCCACTTATAATGAGCATATTATCACCCTATAGTCATGTAATGACAAATTTTTCATTTATCACAGTCATTAGCTCTAAACTCATTTTATCGGATTGAGATCAGAATATTGCACTTGATGCAATTATTATGAATGTCTGATATTTAAAGTTGCAAAAAACAACTCAAAATCTCAACCATTAAATAAAAAAATTGAGAAAATATAAAAAAGTAAAAAAAAAATTGTGAGAGGAAGGGGGCTTAATTGCATTGTGCTATTGCAATTGCATCGAATCTCAATCTCATTTTATCACATTCATTCATTTTAAACCCATTTGATATCATTATATTGTCAAGTTTTCCATTTCCATTACTTTTGGCATGTTGCTCTGGTTCATAAAGTAATTTAGTAATCTTACTCTTTATATATATATATATATATTCTCAAAAAAAAAATATATATATATATATAAATAATCTTTACACATTTTCTTTGTCCATAAGCAAATGACACCTTTGGGTTTTCCATACAAATATTATTATTGAATTTACCATTTAAGAATGCAATTTTAACATTCATTCCTTATATCTTTAAATTATGCAACACTACAATAACCATTAACATACAAATGAATAGTATTGTAATTGGCAAATATATGTCAAAGTGAAGCTTATTACTTTCATTTTGCTCTTCACCCTTGACAACAAACCAATTTTGTATTTGATGCCATAAAATTTTAGTTAATGATATAATTTTTTTAGAGATGGGTTCAAGTTACACCTGGTGTAACTCCATAAGAGTTACACCTTTTTTAAGCCGTAGATTTCTAAAAGATCAAACAGTTAAAAGAAAACACTATTGGTCATCATTATATCATTAATTACTTACCAAATTAATAGCATCCTCATTATCTCTTTCCTTATTAATTGCTAATTGTGTTTTTTTTCCTCTCTCTTTAGTCCTTATTAAGTCCTTTCACTGTAATCTTTTTTTTTTTTTTCTTCTCCTGCAATTCATCCACGTCAACCCAACAAAAGATAAAGTAAAAAACAACATTGCTCGAGAATATTTTTTCTCCTTTGCATGGGCTGCTGCCTCCTCCTTCTCTAAGCTATCTATCTTCGCTCTACGCCACGGCACCAATTCTCTACCACGTGCACATGTAGGAGGGTCAAGCCAAACAAAGCATCCACAAGTATCATCTTGCAAACAAAAAAGAGATTAAATATAATTAATACTTAAATAACAAAGAGACAGAGAGATATTATTTTCAGATTCAATTAGGGTACGTTTGGTAGACTGTAATAGACACTGTAATGTAATAGATATTCTTATGGCATAACTATTCGGTTGTTTGGTTATGTTTTTATTACAATGAATAGCTATTCCTTATGAATAGCTATTCTTTAAAATGAGGAATAACTATTCCTTATAAAAAGTACTAAATATCTATTCCTTCACCTTATGTAATAAATTTTTAAAAAAATTTCCTAAAAAGCCATTAGTTACCACATCTTCAAAAGGAAAGAAAATAAATTTTCTTTCTTGTTAATTATTAGCTTTATTTTGAACACCCTAAAATAAGTGTATTTTAGGAAATTTGATTTAAAAATGATTTAATTACATATTCTTTTTATACTCTATTAAATTGTGGATGCATATTCAGAATTCTATTTCTAAATGGTCACCAAAATAATGAATAGTAATACTTATTACATTCTAACTTAAAGTATTCCTTGTAATACTTATTCATATTCCCATGTAATAATCATTACAGCGTACCAAACGTGCCCTTAGTTTGGGCACAATAAATTCTACAAATTGTTAATAAAAGCTAGCCTCTGAGCACGCGCTCACGCACGTGCTCAGAGGCTTTTCTATTTTTTAGGTAAGAGTTAATTTAAAGCATTTATTATAAATTGGGATTACTACATTTTCTAATCACAAAAAAACCCAGGGGTGTGATGAGAATTGTGTGTGGTGAAATAATTTTTCATTACACCCCTAGGTTTTTTTGTGATTGGAAAATGTAGTAATCCCAAATTATAAGAAATGCTCTAAATTAACCCTTACCTACAAAATAGAAGAGCCTTTGACCGTGCGTGTGCTCAGAGACTTATTTTTTTAACAATTGTCAATCATCTATTGGATTTGACACACCAAATAAGTTGCTATAGCTTGGTAATACTAAAATACTATATACTTTCTTCTACGGATCAGAGCGCGCAGGGACGGATCTAGGAATTCAAGCCAGGAGGGGCCGAAGCTAAAACCTAAGGGGGGCAACCCCTTTATTTTCTTGTTTTTTTTAAAATTTTATATACTAAAAAAAAAAAAAATTTGGGCCCAGGGGGGTCCGGGTCCCCTTTGCCCCCCCTGGGTCCATCCCTGAGAGCGCGTGCTCAGAGGCTCTTCTATTTTTTGGGTAAGGGTTAATTTAGAGCATTTATTATAATTTGAGATTACTACATTTTTCAATCATAAAAAAAAACCTAAGGCTGTGATGAAAAATTATTTCACCACACGTAATACTCATCACACCCCTAGGTTTTTTTTTTTTGTAATTGAAAAATGTAGTAATCCTAAATTATAATAAATGCTCTAAATTATAATGAATGCAAATTATTAACCTTTACCAAAAAAATTGAAGAGCCTCTAAGCACGCACGTGAGCGCCTGCTTAGAGGCTAGTTATTCTTTATCATTATGTTAAAACACAAACTTTTCACATTAAAAAAAAGGACAATATTAAATTTCATATAGTAGGATATTTACAAAAAATGTTCATTAAAAACTACTTGATAGATTGACTACCACTTCGCTCCTCTGAATTCATCCAATGTGCCTGCCATGCAATCTAACAAAATTGTTGATATATCACCCTAAAAAAAATACAAAAAAATAGAGTAAGGCTTAAATGTAAGAAAAACAACAAACAAAAATAATAGGAGGAAGACAAAGCACCACTTAAAACACATACACTAAAATAATTAATCAAACCCAATAACCACAAAAAAAGGACAAAAATATATATCATTCCCACTATTTAAAAAAGAGTCATTAATTAGAGAAAATATTAAACAATTATCAAACTAACCAAATAAAAGAAAAGATTAAAAAAGAAAAGTGTGGTTCTATTTTGTACACAATATTTTCGTGAGAGTTAAATTTTTTTTTTTTTTCTTTCAAACTCTAAATTACATAAAAGAATAAGGTTTTTTTTTTTTTTCCCCCTAAACTCTAAGTTAGCGTTCAACTAAATTAAGCCCTGTTTGGCCACCTTTTTTGCTCACTCAATTTCCGTCACTCAATTTTCATCACTCATCACTCATCACTCATCACTCATCACTCATCACTCTAAAATATACACTTGTTTGGCACCATCACTCTATTTCAATAACTCAATATTTTTCATACTATTCATGGACCCCACCTCTGTCACTTGGTCAGATTTTTTTTTCTCCATTTTTCTTTCTTCTTTCTCAGTTCTTCAGTTCGTTCTTTTTTCATTTTTCATTTTTCTCCCTTTTCACCTCTATCATCTCAGATTTCTCATCCAGAACAAAATTGAACATGCATAAATATATTCTAGAACAAACCCAGATTTCTCAATCATGAAAAAAAAAAAAGAAAAAAAAAAAAAGCAAACTCAAATTTGCCCAGGCCATTGATGATGATATTAGGAACCCAGGAAAACCAGTTCCCACAAACCCGAACCAGTGAAAGAAGAAAGGAAGAAAAAAAATACTCAGATCACCGAACCCAGTGAAAAAAAAAAAAGAAAAAAAAAAGGGAAGAACACCGGGGAGACCGAACCCAGGAAAAGGAAAAAAAAAAAAAAAGAGGATGAACACCGGGGAGACCGAACCCAGGAAAAGGAAAAAAAAAAAAGGGGATGAACNATTTTGTTAGAAAAAAATATCAAAAATAATTTGAGTTCAAATAGAACTCATATTTTTTCTTTGAAATATTCAGTTTAAAAATATGAGTTCAAATAGAAAATTCACTTTTAGAAATATAAGAAAATTCACGTTTAAAAATATGAACTCATATTTAAAAATTTTAGTCCAAATAGAATCATATTTTATATTCACATTTTCCATGAGTTACAAAGTTCAAACGTTTTCATGCTAATATGACTTCTCAAAAGTAGGAATATAAGAAAGTTTATTTTTGAGGAAAAAAAAAAAAGGGGATGAACTGAAGACCAAACCCAGTGAAAGAAGAAGAAGAAAAAAAAAAAGAATGGAAACTCAGTGAAAAGGAAAGAAAAGAAGAAAAAAAAGAAAAGAAGAAGAAACCAAGCCCAGGAAACCAAACCCAAAAACCAACGTGAAAAGAAAAGAAAAGAAAAAAGAAAAGAAAGGAGAATGGAAAAGAAAAGAAGAAAAAAAAAAAACCAAACTCAGAAAGGGAGAAGTAAAGAAAAGAAGAAGAAGATGAAGAAGAGGAGCAGTGTCCAGACCCGTGAAAGACAAAAGGAAAAGAAAATAAAAAAAGAGAAAAGAAGAAAAAGAGGTAGCAAAAATCTGACGGTGGGACCAGGTTGTAAATCTTATTTACAAGTATGCCATTGAAAACAGAGAATTGAAAACTGAAAATAGCCAAAAGTTGTTTTCAGTTTCCACAACTCATAACTCAAAAAGTTGAGAATTGAGAAATGAAAACAGAGTTATGAAAACAAAAAATTATGCAGCCAAACAAGTATTTGCTATGGGTCCCACCATTTTTGAGAATTGAGTTATGAAAACAGAAAATTGAGTCATGGAAACAAGCCAACCAAACAGCCTCTAAATGACAACTCATAAAAGCAAACGTAATAGAGAGAATTCAATACGCATGAGGCGTCCTAAATAGAGGTCATAAAAGATACTTACATTTTTGTTGTTGACTATACTTCAAGTCCAAAGTCCAAATAGTTCGTTGGAGATGGAGGACAGAACACACAAAAATCTTGAAGATCAACACCCTAGTGCAAATTCCTTGAAGTTTTACCAAAATCTTGAAGATAAACACCCCAGTGCATATTCCTTGAAGTTTAAATACCAAAATCTTAAAGATAGGCACCCCAGTGCACGTTCCTTGAAGAAATATGTGAAAGAAATTAATGGTAAGGTTGAAATATAAGGGCTATTTTACACAAATATTTGATTTATTTCTAGAAAAGAAGTTGTTCATGAATTAGAAAATCAAAATATAAAAGACCAAAGTATATTGACATACACATACCGTTGAGTAGGAGAAAATTTGAGTAGAGCAAATAGAAAAAATGATGATAATGGTAAAAAGAAGATTAACAAAATTGAGAGAATTGGAGAACTGAAGAAAAAACAATTTGAGTTTGAAAATCAATGTGAGTGTACTAGAAGTGTGGTCCTATTTTGTAGATAGTGTTTTACGTGAGAGTTCTCATTTAGAAAAATGATCGAACCAAATTGTGGTGATACAGTTAGCAATTTGAAAACCAACAAGAGAGTAGTGGTGTCTAAATTTAAGGGATATGGATGAAAAGTTATAGTGATAGTGATGAAGTCGAGAAAATCACCAGTGAGTCACACGACCCTCGCACACTCGAAACAATCCCTGCACAATCAAAAAGAGAAAACCTTAAGAGAGCACCGGTGTGGTACCGGCCAAAAACTCTCCGAAGGTTAAGTCAGAAAACCTTTCGACTACTCTAGAGTGCCAGAGTTTGGATGAATTATGCGTACCTATTTTCTGAGGGTCCTTGGGTTTTTATAGTAGCGTAGAATCGAGCTTCTCATACTTGCATAACAAGTCTCTTCCTTATAGGGAAGATCTTCATTAATGCGCGCATATTCTAGAATCCTTCTTGTGTTAGAATTCTATTCATATTGGGACTCGATGGACTAGGGTTAATCGTGAGACGCAAGTTATTTCCATTTAGAGTTTCTTGGAGACCACATCATGACTAATGAAGCGCCATGTGGACCTTTGATCCGTCCACCCTATATTCGTCCCCACAGCACCCTTCAATATGAGTAAATCAGTCTAGCATCGTCAAGTCTCATTGCATGGATCCGTCGTCCTTAATTTATAACCCCAAACACATGGCGTTCAACGAGTGGCTGTTCTCTTGGATTAAAACGTCCCTTCGTCTTCCGTGCCATCTCACTATATAAGTCAACCTCTCCTCCTCTCATTTCTTTACTTTTCTATTGAAATTAGTAATCAGAGTGGCTCTGTCATTTTTGCTAGACAAACGAAGTCATCCAGCTGTTGCATCCGTCACCAACACTCTTTTATCATCCGTCTTCCAATTTCGATGAGTATTCTTCTCCTTCTACTTAGAAGAAAAATTTCTCTTTGTTGTACTTCGTTTTTCTCAAATTTTGTGTTACCATCGTCAGCTATAAACCCATTAGTCTTAAGTCTTACCATCATATGTAGGTTATGTCTAGTGTGTCAAGTAACCAGTCATTCGTTCGTAACGGGACGGGCTACAAGGAAGTGTACCCGTCAGGTCACGAAGATCAAGATGGTCCAAGTGAAAAGAGAAGTCTATCATCTTCTTCTCCGTCCTCAAGAGATGAGGATTTGGAGATGGATGGTCCTGAGGACTCCAATGACGGTCTAGTTGATGATGAGCCCCCAATTATGTCCGTCGTGGGTCCTGATGGACTTAGAGAGTTCATCATGCTACCCTTGTGGACGGTGAACGATTTAATTGCACAATCAAAGAGCCACATTTCAAGACACTTAGGGCCAAATTCCAAATACCAGATAACATCCCCATCCGTCTACCATATGACTCGGAGAAGTGTTATTATAAAGGAGTGAAGGGTGCCGGAATGTATGAGCAAATGCTAAAGGCTGGGCTCAGGTTTCCCCTGTGTTCCCTTCACCGTGAACTACTCAAACACCTAGGTCTGGCCGTTAATCAAATATCTCCAAATGCACCGTCAAGTCTCATTTCATGGATTCGTCATCCTTAATTTTATCCTTTTCAGATAGTTGTATTGTATGAAAAATAAAAAACTTTTATAATTAAAAATAATAATTGTTATAAAAAATAATAAATAAAGAAGAATTGATTTGAAAAAAAAAAGGGTGAAGGGAGTTTGAGTGAGGGAAACGTGAATTCAAAAGAGAAAAAAAATAAAATAACCAACTTAGGGGAAGTTAGACATGGGTTTAAAAAAAATGAAATAGATAACGAAAAAAAAGTTAAAGGATAAACCTTAATCACAGGGTAGATAGCTTTTTTTGATAGAAACGTGGGTTTTTTTTTTTTTTTTTTTTTTTTTTTTCTAGGAAGATAAATTTGTTGCGGAAAAAAGCAAGTGTAAGTGCAACTTAAAGGTCAGTTTGAGATCCGCTTATTTTGCCGAAATTGAAAATTTTTTTGCTGAAAATACTGTAGATAAAATTAAAAGTTAGCTGAAATAATACAGTGAGACCCATGAATAGTACCAAAAAGTGTTGTGAGACCCATAAATAATAGCAAAAATCAGCTTAATAATAATATAAGTTAGCTTTTAAGCTGGAGCCAAACGCACACTTAATAAATTGTAATGACTTAATAGTGTGGCTTCAAGATTACAAATCAAGCTTGAAACTGTGAGCCAAAATTTATACTTGGAGGGGCCAGCCCTGACAAAATCGGATAGGAATTCATAATTTTATGTAATATAGAAGAATTTTAAAAGCATTTGGGTGTAGTTCCGCCTTTGTATATATGTACATGAGCATATAGTTGGTTTAATCCACTTGGGTCATAATATGTTTTATATATAAAATGAAATTGAAATGGTTGAAGGCAATTTAATCAAACATCAAAATTGGTATATACTACTATCAATTTATCATGCGGTAATGGTAAGAAAAATGTCAGAAATCGTACTAACATGCAATGAATTCTTTGTTTTGCTGATTGCAAGTGAATGGTGGGAATATACATGAAATTCCTAGATCTGTGAGATGCAAAATAGAGAAAAATATATGCCAAAGAAAAATAATCACATATAAGACAATATTTATAAATATTTATATGGTTTGGCAATTTGTTTACGTCTATGGAGTTGCAGAGATTTCACTATTCTCGGGGGGAAAAAAAAATACAAGATGCGGCAGTTCAGTTTTTTTCTCTAAAAAACAACATAAAACCCTAATCTTCAAAACAACAGTTTTTATATCAGCCCAAGCCCCGCTCCATGGATTAAGTCTCATAAAATCTCCTATTAAAAACCGTAACAATATTATTTCAGGATAGGTCATAATCTGGATAAAACACAACTAGGTTCCACAAAACCCAATAGCGAATGCTTTTTAGATGATCACTCAAAGAAATATGTGCTTATGTTCAAATAAAATTCCGACAACACTATCATAATCAAGGACTTTGATACTTAATATTGGGAATTACAGTTTGACAACTTGCTCATGTATAATTATTCAAAGTGCTCTCAAAAATCAATTGATTACATCATTATAACACTTTGTTTGTTTCGTGTTAATGTTTTTCTAGAAAATGAGTAATTTTTCAATAAGTATTTTTTTTATTATAAAATTATCTTTATTTATTTATTTATTTTTTAATGTTTGGCAGCAATCTTAAATGAGTTAAAAAAAAAATTTCCAACTTTCCTTATTTAACTTGTTGTGAGATAGAGTTGCTTTTCAAAAAAAATTTAGTGGAAAACAATCTCTTAAAAATAAGCTATAGTTTTTTTTTTTTTTTTTGATAAAAAATAATTTTCCTTTAATTCATTTTTTCTAATATTACTAAATACTGGAAAACATAAAAAACTATCTTCACACAGTTTTTCATCGAAACAAAATAGCTTAATACCTGTCAAGGCCCACTTCAACCCACTTCAACCCAGGCCCAAATGGCCCACGCCGAGGACGCACGATGGGTCCGAGGATGACCATATCCTCGGTCATCCGAGACCTCGTTACGGAGAAGGGCAAGCTCTGGGCGAACCGTCACCTCGGCATTGTATACGTTCACCTAACCCCTCTGGCCGCATTGATGGGGATGTAACCCCTTGTCAGGGTGACATCGATCAGGGTGAACCACTTGAGCACGGATATGACCTTTGATGGGATAGGCGGTCAGGAGGAAGGCCAATAGATGATCAACAGGAGGAAGAAGATGAGCATATATAAGAAATGTGAGCAAAATGTATAGGGGGAGGCTGGGAAAAAAGGGGAAAAAGAGAAAGCCTCCTCGGCCATGGTCCGAGGAGGCTCCCCCAGTTGTAAATTGCTCTAA
Source organism: Quercus suber (assembly GCF_002906115.3). NCBI lineage: Eukaryota > Viridiplantae > Streptophyta > Magnoliopsida > Fagales > Fagaceae > Quercus > Quercus suber. The sequence continues at coordinate 656,873 of NW_027069713.1, forward strand.
GTAATTTTCAAAGAAAGAAAGGGGTTCATGCTTCGTGAACGCCGGTCAGCGCCTAAACCTTCAATCCACTCTCTACAAATTCATTGTTCTGGGTTCGTTGGGCCTTTAACCCATATCCTTTGGGCTTGGGCAACAAAAACCGACCCCACAATAGCAATATTGGATTTATAAAACTAAGCAAAAAAAAAAAAAAAAACACTTCTAACTGAATATGATGGTTATTAACATAAAATAGTGAATAAACCGACCCCACAATAGCAATATTGGATTTATAAAACTAAGCAAAAAAAAAAAAAAAAAACACTTCTAACTGAATATGATGGTTATTAACATAAAATCGTGAAATGTAAACCAATTCTTCATCATCAACTTTCATTATAAAAAAGAAAAAAAAAAGAAAAAAATATTTGTTAATTTTTGTGTTAGATAAAATCAATGAGAATCGAGGACCTAATTAAAATGTTTTTCACTACAAAGAGGGATTTTTTATTCCCTTAATGAAAATGCATTTATTGTGACAAAAAATATTGGACCGAACAAAGTTTATCTTCAAACTAGTTTGGAGAAAAACCCTTAAAATTTTTCACATATCTTTATATTGAATATGAAATTTGAAAATCTTACCGTAGGATTGCATGTTCTTATTATATCCTTAATGCTTGCAAAATTTTAAGAAAATCAAAAATTAATTGCTATGTCATCAAACAAATGTAAAAATTTCAAGTTTTTATGATCTAAACTTGTGTATAAAAAATTAGTTTATTGATCAAATAGTAAATAACATCCAATTTGAGTAAAATTTGATATGTATGTTAAGAATATAAGGAATATAAAATTTAACGATTAGATTTTCAAAATTCACACTTAAAAATGAAATACATGAGAAGTTTGAAAAATTTCTCTCCAAACTAGTTTGGAGAGAAACTTTGTTCACCTTAAACTCCTCTAACTTCAGCAAAGACAACACTCTCAAGGAGATCCAAGAATTTAAAGGAACCAAAGGCCCACTTAGCCAAATTATGGATAACAAATCTATCATCAAATTTGGGAGATATTGTCCAAGTAGACAGGTTTGAATGGTCCTTAAGGAGTAGTAAATGGCTGGCTGCATTCCCTTCAAAGACAGTCTCCTTTTGGGATTGGATTTGTTTTGTCTAGGTGAGAGAGACTTTCATGTTTTTTTAACCTTTATAGACAGCTACTAAGACCATAGAAGACTCTTCAATAACTACATCAAAAATAATTTTGATCCAACATGGAGGTGGGGGACCATTTAGCAAGATTGATGGTGATGCCCAGTCTTATCTTCATTTCCTTGCCTATCCATGAGTTGGGAGTCTCTCTCCAAGTTGATATATATATTTTTTGCTAAATCTCTAAGTTGATTAATGTAATAGCCGGCTTTAATTGAGAACCTTCCACTAAAGTTACGAGCTCAAAGAGGTTGGCCCTCCTTAGGTTGAAATGGTATATAAATGTTGTGGGAATTGGATATAGTAGCCAACATTATTTTAAAGGACATGCTTCTTCTTTATGAAAATTGACTTTAAGGGTCTGTTTGGGATCTGCTTATTTTGCTGAAACTAAAAACCTTATACTAAAAGGAGTAGTAAATTGCTGGCTGCATTCCCTTAAAAAACAATCTCCTTTTGGGATTGGATTTGTTTTGTCTAGATGAGAGAGATTTTCATGTTTTTTTAACCTTTACAGACAGCTACTAAGACCACAGAAGACTCTTCAATAACTACATCAAAAATAATTTTGATCCAACATGGAGGTGGGGGATCCTTTAGCGAGATTGAGGGGGATGCCCAGTCTTATCTTCATTTCGTTGCCTATCCATGAGTTGGGAGTCTCTCTCCAAGTTGATATTTTTTTTTTTGGTTGAATCTCCAAGTTGATTATTGTAATAACCGGCTTTAATTGAGAATCTTCCACTAAAGTTAGGAGCTCAAAGATGTTTGCCCTCCTTAGGTTGAAATGGTGTATAAATGTTGTGGGTATTGGAGATAGTAGCCAACATTGTTTTAAGGGACATGCTTCTTCTTTATGAAAATTGACTTTAAGGGTTTGTTTGGGATTAACTTATTTTGCTAAAACTGAAAATTTTTTGCTGAAAGTACTATAGATAAAGATAAATGTTAGTTGAAATAGTATAGTAGAACTCATGAATAGTATCAAAAAGTGCAGTGGGATCTATGAATAGTAGCAAAAATAAGCTGAATAGTAAAATAAGCTGGTAAAAAATAAGCTAGCCAAACAGACACTAAGTGTGTGTTTAGCTCCAAATTAAAAAGCCAGCTTATTTTATTATTTAACTTATTTTTATTACTATTCATGATCCCACTGTACTTTTTGGTACTGTAGGGTCACGATTTGTAGCCCAAGCTCAAAAGATATGGGATGTGAGCCCAATGAACCCAATAAAATAAATTTGTAGAGAGCGGGCGAAAGAGCTGGGCTATTTGCGAATTGGACAACGACTAGTAAGGATTTAAAAAAAGAACAAGCACGAAAATACACTTAAAACTCGATGAAATTAGTGTCCAAGGAGATGAATTATGAATTGAAACAATGTTCCTGAAAGCTAATACAGTCCTTAGTACTACAGTGATTCTTTTTTTCTCCCTTTTCACTATTTTTTTTTATCCCTCTCTTATAGGGTGTCTTTTACATTATATAGTTCCCTTTTAGACCATCTTGATCATACACTTGTTAATCATCTAAGTCTTCACTCGAGTACATGTCCCATCAGACATCTTCTTTGGTTCTCTGTGAATGGTGGTAGTTGAGATTGCACTGTTTAGGGGTCTTCTTCGCATAAATACGGCCAGAAAAGTTGCTGCAGTGTATTTAATGCGGTGGTAGCAGCTTTTCTTTTAGACATTTATGTATTTTTATCACCTTTATACGTGTTGAAGTTTATCCTTATCGTTGGAATTTCTTGGAAGGTCACTTAAACCGCCCAAGTACCTGCTTGATTGATATTCATCGTATCCAAGAAGGACATACTTCTCAGACTATGTTCCTCTATCCTTTCCTTATGTGATTCTCAACTTTAGGCCTCTCCCAATCATTTACTCCTCCTCGGACATGTCCATGTCCTCGGATAAGGCGCAAAGCCCAATATACAAATTTGGACTCTTATCCTCACAATAGCCCCTTTAAATTTCGATTTTTCTCTCGCATCCGAGGAAAAGAAAGGGATTTTGATTTGCCTCTAAAATTGAGGGCTAGAAATGTTAAAACACCTAAATTTACACATGTGGGAGTATGGTTTTGTGTGCTTCATCATTGATCCTGACGTTTTCGAATCCAGAAGCACATTAATTGCTCCAGGAGGCGCTATGTCTCTAGCATCCAATGGTGAGACATAGATTCAACGGGTGATATTTTTCCTTAGGATTTGGGCGGGATAATTCCCACTCATTTTTTGCCCCCTATATAAAGCCTTAAAAGAGATCATTTTTCCTTTACTTCACAATCTCTCAAACTCTCCAGTGAACTCAAGCATTCAAACTCACAAAACCTACTAAAGCATCGAAATCTCATTTCTTTAGAAATCTTTGAGAACCCTTCTAAAGATTTCAAGGATCATCTTCCACCTTAGTTCGTGTAAGTTTTAACTTCTTCAAACCCTTCTTTGTCTCCTCGGCCAGCTTCCTCGGCCTTCAAATTCTCATTTCCCAGTTGTCGTTTTCAGTATTTTTCATTTTTATTTATCTGAAATGGGTAGATTTAAGTATTTAGTGGACAGCCCTGCCCTGATAGAGATATTTAAAGAAATGTATCACATACCGCAAGAAGTAGTCTTGCGGTACTGTCCCCCGGAAGGAATAGCAACTGACCGAGAGGTGGGAGAAGTCATAATCCCTATGATAGCCTTCATAGAAGGAGGAATGACTCTCCCCATAGGTCGCATTACAAGAGATTACCTTCGTAACCATAGGTTTTGTCCCCACTAGTGCGCACCTAACCTCTTTGGGATCCTAGGAGTGATTGATGCTCTGATCTATCACTTAGGCTTGGGGCTCTCTTGGCACGACGTAGTCCATATGTATGAGTGTCATAAACAAAAAGAGGCAGGATTTTACCTTAAATCCCGATTTGACATCGTCAGGCTCATTTCTTGTCTTCCTAAGTCTAACAAGGGGATAAAAGATGACTACTTGATCGTCTCAGGAGCGTGGCATGACAGTCTTCACTGCCCAACCTAACCAGGAGAGCCAGGTGGGATATCCTAGATTTAGGTTCCCTAATAATAGATTTAGGTTCTTCATCATTAGCTTTGTTCTTATACTTTTTGTATTAGTGTTTTACTTTAAGTTTCTGACTATGCTTAGTTCTGTTGTGGTATTAACAGATAGAAGGCACGTAGCTCCTCGGCTTAGCTTGATCAACGTAGCAGCCCTCAACTACCTGCTTAGATCCCACATTTTTGTAAGTGAAGACGGACAACTTCGGGCTGTCCATTTAATTTTGGATTTCAAACCCCTTTCAAACAAATTTCAAGAGGTCGGCAACGCTATAAGAGCGAATGATTATCGGCTAGCTTGGATAGATGTATCTCAGCCTAATTTCTTGGCACCATACGACCTTCTACCAGTAGATCACCCAGTCCCACAAGGTGTTCCTCTGGTCGCCCCACCAATTCAACAAGTATCCCTAGGAGTAGCAGCAGCTGAAGAAGGGATTGCATCTTCTACTTCCTCGCTCGAAGCAGAGATTGATAAATTTCAATTCGAAGAAGAGGAAACACAGGAAATACAAGCAATTTTAATATCAAAAGCCGAGGAAGAACCAGATAGGCATTCAAGTGTTCACGCCCCTGCTTTTGTGGTCACATATTTGGAAGACACTTCGTACAAAGAAGAGGAAGACATGGCTTTGGAAGCAGATGGAAAAAGTCTAAAGGAGCTTATAAAGGGGAGGAATAAAGTATCCACCCCAAAAGAAGCCAATAAGTCCAAGCCCTCAGTGAATCTTCCTCCTCCCTCTCCTTAGCTTCCTGCTAACCTTGGATTAAAGCCAATCCCTGAGCTGAAGAAGAAAAGGCCAAATGAAGCCCTTGAGGAAGGCGAGGTGGGCCCTTCAAAGGGAAATAAGCAACAGAAAGTGGTTAAAGACCAGCGAAGTAGAAGGTCTTCTTCTATTGAAAGCCGAGAGGATCCTCTCGTGGCTGATATACGCCGAGCACCGCGCATTTGGTCTTCTAAGCTAGAGCTAGATAGTGCCCCAATTACTTGGGACACCTCAATCAGAAACTATCAAAGGGGATAAGTAGGTCATATTGCTGAGGCCTTGGAGCAACCACTTCTCCTACCAAGAGATATGGAGGCTTATAGGCGCTTCAATCAGCAAGAACTTTTCCTATCCCTTAATAGGGACCTGACTATGGTAAATGATTTGATTCACTTCTCTAAGTAAACATTTGATCATTTTTACTCATTCCTTTTCTTTGTTTTACACTATATTTTTCCCATTATGTTATGTAGAATACCTATCAAGTTTACGTAGCCAAAGAATGCAATAAGGATGCCCGCAATAAAGCCAAGGCTGAGGACCATTCTATGTCCGAGATCGAAAAAACTTTGGGTAATCTTAAGAAGGATCAGGCTAAACTATCCGAGCAGGTAAAAGAGGCGATTAGGGCCAGGGGCAGTGCTGATGCAGGCCTCAAGAATGCTGAAAAGCAAGTCAAAGATCAATGCCAGTAGTTGCATTTAACTGAAATTAATCTGAAAACAGAGAGGCAATTGGTGAAGGGTTTTCGAGCTAAGCTTCAGAAGGTCAGGGAGGCTACCTAATCGGCCAAAAAGGCAGTAGAGGCTGAGAAGTAAGCAGCGAATAAGCTTAAGGTGAAGGAGACTTAAATCAGACTCACAAAGGAGCTCTCTGTAGTATGCAGGGAATATTGTGATGTATCTTAGGTTAAAGCCCTCGATGCTGCTGAGGTCCCTGCAGATTCTGACTTGAGGCGACCTGAGAGCGTATATTATGATCCTGAAATTTGTGATCCTGACTCCTCTCACTTTAAACAAGCTCTAGAGGTATCAGAACAACCATTGGTTGTCCAAGCCCCTCTTGCTCTCCTTGAAGCTCCTAAGGACTCCGACCAAGCTGGTGGCCAATGTAGGAAAGCCGAGGATATTCAGGACAAGAGTAAGGGCCAGGGTAAGAAGAAAACTCCTTTTGAACCCAAGGATCAAGCTCCAGATGTTGCTGCCTCCCAGCCAAGCTAGACTATTGACCCTTTGGCCTCCAAAACGAAGACTTAGATATTAGGACCTTTATTGTTGTTTTCGTTTTTTTTTTTTTTTAAGTGTTGTAAGGGAATGAAAAATACTTTCTTTTTGATCAATGAAAGCATTCTTCTTTTATTTTCTATATCTTCACTGTACACACTATAAGGTTTATTGTTATTGCATATAATGTTGATCTGTTGCTACTTTAACTTGAGCAGACTCAACAAAAATATCTTGCTAATGATGCAGATAACTTAATTAAATACTGGCAAAAGCTGGGTTGTATAAGAATTAGTAATGGACTTAGTAAAAAATGAAAGGTATAGGTGTCTTTTATATTCTCTGATACTTAAGCAAATAATTAAGTACTTTATCTTACTCAGGGATGTTAATCTAAGGGTTTTTTTTTTTTTTTTTTTTNCCATATCATTTGGTCTAAGGACTTCAGGCATGATTGAATTTAAGTTTAAACACTTATAAGAACTGTAATGGAGTGTTAACCAATCCATATCATCTGGTCCAAGGACTTGAGGCATTATTGAATTTAAGTTTAAACACTTATAAGAACTGTAATGGCAGAAAATACAAAACCTTTATGTAATAGATAAACGTATTGATCAAGGAAAAAACTCGTTTAATAATAATACATTTTAAGGTTGTTTACATTCCATAGGTGTGGTATTACATGACCATCTAAATCTTCTAAAAAATATGCTCCGATGCCAACCCCTGAGGTAATACAGTATGATCCTTCTCAATTAGGTCCTAACTTTTCCCAAGTTGGGTTCTTTGCAGTGCCCACAACTTTCTTTAACACTAAATCACCAAGTATTAAAGGCCTTAACTTTATGTTGGCATCATAACCTTGTTTGAGCTTTTGTTGGTAATATGCCAATTGGACCATTGCATTTTCCCTCCTTTCTTCAATCAAGTCCAAATTCTTCTCTAGCTGCTCATTATTGCTACTTAGACTGAATGAACTAATTCTTAACGTTGGGAAACCAGTGTTCAGAGATAACAACCTCAGCCCCATAAGTCATTGAGAAGGGGTTCTCCCCAGTAGACCTACGAGGCATAGTTCTATATGTCCAGAGGACATGTGGTAGTTCTTCCACCCATTTGCCCTTTGCGTCATCTAGCCTTTTCTTTAATCCATTTACTATGATCTTGTTAACAGCTTCCGCTTGCCCATTCCCTTAGGGATAAGCCGGGGTAGAGTATCTATTCGTGATTCTCAATTCACAATAATAACTTTTGAATGTTTTGCTGTTAAATTGAAGACCATTGTCTGAGATAAGGGTATGAGGAATCCCAAACCGAGTGACAATGTTTTTCCAGACAAATCTCTTTGCATCCACGTCTCTGATGTTAGCTAGAGGTTTAGCTTCTACCCATTTGGTAAAATAGTCTGTGTCGACCAGCAGATACTTCTTGTTTCTTACTGCTTTAGGGAATGAACCCACAATATCTAAGCCCCATTGAGCGAATAGCCATGGGTTGGATAATGGATTAAGGATTTCCTTTAGTTGGTGTATGTTTGGTGCAAACTGTTGACACTGACACACTTTTTCACATATTCGTGGGCCTCTTTTTGCATACTTAGCCACCAATAACCTTGAGTAATGGCTCTATGTGCCAATGATCGACCTCCAGTATGGCTTCCACATATTCTTTCATGTAGCTCCTTGAGGAGTGATGCAGCTGTCTCAGGATGTATACACAACAAATATGGCCTTGAAAAGGAACTTTTGTATAACTCCTGGTTCTCGAACAGCCAGAACTGAGTGACCTTTCTCCGTACCTTGTCAGCCTCTGACTTTTCTTCAAGCAGGATATCTTCCTTCAGGAATAGAACTATTGGGTCCATCCAGTTAGGCCCTGCTCTAACCTCGTGAACTCGGACTATCTCTTTTTTCATCTCTGTGGGTTTGTACAAATCCTCTACGAGGATAACCCGAGGTAGATTCTGTGCCGAGGAGGTCGCGAGTATGGCTAAGGAGTCAGCATGTATGTTTCCGCTTCTAGGGATGTGTAGCAAGTTGAAAGATTCGAACTCTAATTGCAAGCATCTGACTTGGCTCAAATATCCCTGCATTCTTTCATTTTTCACTTCAAATTCTCCTTTTACTTGGCCAACAACTAACCTTGAGTCTGAAAATACTTCCACTGCCTATTCGCCCATCTTTCAAACCATGGTCATTCCCATCAATAGAGTTTCGTATTCGGCCTCATTATTTGTAGCCCAGAAGTCCAGCCTCAATGACTTTTCAATGGTGATTTTCTTAGGTGATACCAGCACTAGTCCTACTCCGGAACCTTTCTGATTTGCTACACCGTCAACGTACACCTCCCAGAATAAGGGACCTTGTTAGGAGATCATGCCAACCGATTTTTCATCTATGTTTCATGTTGGTACCAGTTCTTCTAATGAGGGTTTAGCGAACTCCGCCACCAGATCCGTGAGGACTTGACCCTTGATGGAAGTACGAGACATGTACTTAATATCGAAACCCTTAGAATCGTACCCCATTTAACTATCCTCCCTGTGTAATCAGCACTTTGGAGTATGGCTTTAAGCGGAAGCTAGGTGTGGATAACAACTATATGTGCTTGAAAATAGTGGGATAACTTCCGTGTACTATGCACTACTGCTAGGATAGCTTTCTCTAGCGGTAGATAACGAACTTCGGCCTTATGCAGCGACTTACTCACATAATAAACTGGCCGTTGTACACCACGATCAGCTCGTATTAAGACCAAACTTACAGCATAAGGAGCCACAACAATCTAGGAAAATAGGACTTCATCTGGCTCGGGACTAGACATGATTGGTGGTCGAGTTAGATAGTCTTTAAGCTGCTAAAAAGTTAAGACACATTCTTCAATCCACTCAAACCCCTTCCACTTGTTGATCAACAAGAAAACAAGTCTGCATCTATCTGTTGATCGAGAGATAAATCAGTTCAAAGTAACAGCCATTTTGGTTAATTTTTGCACTTCTTTGGGGTTCCGAAGAGGTTGCAAACTGTTAATAGCCTTTATCTCGTCGGGATTGACCTCAATCCCTTGGTGAATTACCATATAACCTAAGAATTTGCCTGATCCCACGCCAAACGAGCACTTGGAAGCGTTTAGATGCAACTTATATTTTCTAAGAACTTCAAAAATGTTTCCAAGGTCTCTCACATCCTTAGAAACTGCCTTGCATTTCACCACCATGCCATCTATGTAGATTTCAATACTCTTATCCAACTGTGACTCAAATATCCTTGTCATCATTCTTTGGTAGGTGAATCTCGCGTTTTTCAAACCAATGGCATCACTTTATAGTGGTAGTTCCCAATGGGGATGACAAAAACAGTCTTCTTCTGATCATCCAAGGCTAAAGGTATTTGGTGATAACCTTGAAAGGCATCCAGAAAACTCATCCGATGATGGCCTATAGTGGCATCCACTAACTAGTCTATTTTAGGCATAGGGAACGGATTTTTAGGACAAGCCTTATTCAAGTTCGTAAAATCTACACACACTCGCCATTTCCCACTCTTCTTCTACACTATCACAGTATTCGCTAACCATTCAGGATAAAACACTTCTTTAAGAACTCTAGCTTGCTTGAGTTTTGTTACTTCCTCTCTTACTGCATCAGCATGCTCCTTGAATGGGTGCTGAGGAGGCTGTTTCTTAACGGTGACCAATAGGTTGACCTTCAGGTGGTGACATATGAATTCTGGATCCACCCCCGGGGCTTCATAAACATTCCAAACAAATACATCAATGTTTCTTCTAAGGAATTCTATCAGCTCTTCCTTCTCTTGTGGAGGCAACTAAGATCCAACCTGAAAGAACTTCTCCGAATCGTTCTCGATAGCAATTTTTACCAAATCTTCACACCTCGCCTCTTCGACTGAATCATCGATGGGCAACGCTGGAGATTTTAACTATTATAAATCCTCTCCAGCATGGGCCGAGGACTCAGCCTTGGGCTTATGTTGAATAGCAGCCACTAAGCATTTTCTAGCCACAGATTAATCTCCTAAAATTTTCTTAACCTGGCTTTCAAATGGATACTTAACTGTCTGATGCAGAGTAGATGAAACAGCCCTTAGCGTATAAAGCCAGGGTCTAGCCACGATTGCTGTATAGGGTGAATATGTGTCTACAACAATGAAATCTACCTCTACTACTTCCGGACCAGTTTGCACAGGTAGTTGTATTTGGCCCCTCGGGACAATGACCTTTCCGTCGAAACTCACCAGGGGGAACTATAGAGCGTTAAGTCCTTGGGTTTTAAGTTCAACCCCCTATAGAGGTCGGGGTACATTATCTCAACTCCACTGCCTTGGTCCACCATCACCCTCTTCACATCATACTCTCCAAATCTGAGAGTGATTACCAAAGCGTCATCATGAGGTTAGATAGTTCCAATCTTATCCTCATCCAAGAAGCCTAGGACTGTTGGAATTTTCATTTTAGCCCTCTTCGGATCCTGAGTAACATCTCCTGTGGATAGACGGGCTACGAACATTACCCTGGACGGGCAAGATCATGTTCTCTCCAGTGCAGCGAAGATGACATTGATAGTTCCCAATGAGGGTCTTGAAGAATCATCTCTTCGAGACTCCGAACTTGCCTAGCTCCCCTAACCACTAGAGTGATGCAAGAGTTGTTTTAATTTGCCCTCACGGACAAGCTGGTTCAAGTGATCCCACAGACTCCTACAATCTTCTGTGGTATGCCCATGATCCTGATGGTACTAGCAATAGAGGTTATGATTACGTCTTTTAGGGTTTTCCATCATTTTATTTGATCGCTTGAAGAATGGCTCATTTTTAATCTTCTCCAAAACTTGATGCACTGGCTCTCGGAACACGGCATTGACTGCTTGAAGACTCGCTGACCCTGATTGTCCAACAAAATCTCTCCGTGGTCTATTTTTACTGTAACGATCTGACCTAAAATCCCTCCTCTCCTAAGGGATAATCTTATCCTTCCCTTTCTCCTGCTGCTGATCCTCTTCAACCATTTTATACCTATCAATCCTATCCAGCAGTTGATGCACATTGGTGACAGGTTTGCTAGTCAGATTTCCTCAAACCATAGTCGGTGGGGAGGCCGAGCTTAAAAGTACTGATGGCCACTTTGTCAAAATCGCCATCCATTTCGTTAAACATCTCTCAGTATCTATCTGAATACGTTTTTAGGGTCTCACCCTCTTGCATGTTCAAGGATAGCAGGAGAGCCAAAGGTCGAGCGACTCTGCGACATATGACAAAATAGGAACCAAATGCCTGAGTGAGCTCTTTGAAAGAACTTATAAAATTTGCTCTCAGGCTGTCGAACCATCTCATTGCAACTGGTCCTAGACTTGAGGGAAAAACCTTACACATCAAAGCTTCATCCTTGGAATGGACAGTCATTCTTTGGTTGAAATGGCTCACGTGCTCCACAGGGTCTGTTCAACAATTATAGATAGTGAAAGTTGGCTGATGAAAACGACAAGGAAGTCTTGCCTCTTCAATCTTACCCGTGAAAGGCAACTTGGAGATTTGGTTTAAGGGCTTGCTCATAGCATCATTTCCTATGCCTTCACATGATGGGTTTCAAGACCGTCGTTTACGATAATGCTCCTCTTCATAGGAAAAGGATTCACTGGGTGGGGTTCGAGACCTCCGCCTGTAATTAACATCTTGTTTGTCAGCGGAATAATCGTCAAAGTTCGAAGAAGTCCGCTTTTTCTTTGCATGGCGCAACTCCCTTTTTAATTGATCAATCTTTAGTTGCATGTTCTTGTTATTCTCTGCATGGGAAATATAACTTCCATCTCAAGGTTGGCTTTGGTCAGTGTGTGTGGTGTGCACGTTACCTTCACGATTACCCCTCTGTTCTAGGTTGAGAAAAGGATCACCGTGTTAGGATGCCCTGAATTTTGCTGGTTGTGGACCTGGTTCTGCCATCGTCAACAGTTGCTTTCACTTTCGCTCAAGCTCTTCCCACAGACGGCTCCAATTGTAGGGCCATGATTTGTAGTCCAAGCCCAAAAGATATGGGATGTGAGCCCAATACAATAAATTTGTAAAGAGTGGGTGAAATAGTTGGGCTATTTACGAATTGGGCAACAGCTAGTAAAGATTTAAAAGATGAACAAGCACAAAAACACACTTAAAACTCGATGAAATTTGTGTCCGAAGAGATGAATTTTGAATTGGAACAATGTTCTTGAAAGCTAATACAGTCCTTAGTGCTACATTAATTCTTTTTCTCTCCCTGTTCACTATTTTTTCTGATCTCTTTCTTATGGGAGGTCTTTTACATTATATAGTTCCATTTCAGACCATCTTAATCATACACTTGTTAATCATTTAAGCCTTCGATCGAGTACATATCCCATCAAACATCTTCTTTGGCTCTCTGTGAATGATGGTAGTTGAGACTACACTGTTCAAGGGTCTTCTCCACATAAATGCGGCAAAAAAAGTTGCTGCAATACATTTAATACGGTGATAGTAGCTTTTCTTTTAGATATTTCTGTATTCTTATCACTTTTGTATGTGCTTAAAGTTCATCCTTATCGTTAGAACTCCCTGGAAGGTCACCTAAACTGCCCAAATACATGTTTGACTGATATTCATCGTATCCGAGAAGGATATACTCTTCGGACTGTATTCCTCCATCATTTCTTTACGTGATTCTCAACTTTAGACCTCTTCCAATCATTTACTCCTTCTCGGACATGTCCACGTCCTCAGATAAGGCCCAATGCCCAATATACAAATTTAGACTCTTATCTCCACAATATATATATATATATATAGACACACACACACACATATATTTTACTAAAAGCTAAAACTTAGAGAAAATTCAATTAGATTTCAATTGGACTCTCGATTTTGTGCCACATGTCTTATCTAATTTTTTATTCTTAAAAAAAAATTGTATCAAGTGAATTATTGAGTATAAAAATAAAAATAAAAAAGTCCAAATCCAATTAAATTTCAATTGAATTATTAAGTATAAAAATCAAAGAGTCCAAATTTAATTATCTCTAATCCAAATCACATTTCCCATCTACTAGGGGTTCCACACCAGTAGAGGATAACATGAGAAAGGATAGGAGGTGGAGTAGTTCTTCTACAAGAATTGAATCAATGGTGTAGATTTTTAAAGTGGTGTTAAGAGATTCATAACAGAATGGATATTGTCTAGTATTTCCAACGTAGATATCCAAAGTTTAAATCTCCTTCCCCATCTATTGAATTATTAGAAGAAAAAAAATTGTTCTATAGTTGTAGACTTTTAGACATTTTCAAATAATTGGATATATTTGGTGGAGTTGTAGTGAAGAGGTAATAATGAATAGAAACATTTTTTTTTTCTTTTGAGAAACTGAATAGATAAATGTTGAAAACATAAATATCTTTAAAATAATCATGCAATAATATCAAGTTGGTTTTCTAACAATTATAGCATTTATTTGTGACTTTCATGGTGTTTATATATAATTTATACTCTCATAAATTATATAAGATTGATTTCTCAAAATCACAGAACTTTTAGAAATTTTGTAGATTTTCCTCAAAATTGCTATTTGTAACCCAATAAACTAGGTTGTATTTTATGAACAAGTTTGTAATAACCCTTTGTTAACTCAAGTATAGGGGCAAATATTGTTTAGGGAAAGAGATTTTAGGCCTCCAAACATCTAAAATTTAATTGTTTGTTCCATTAAATATCTTTTCTCTTTCATTATTTAGCCCTTTGGTCTCCAACAATATAGAGGTTTCATTTCATAGGATTTAGTTTTCATGGTTGAATTGCATTTGCATACTTACAGTAACAATAACCAAAAAAAAGAAAAAAGAAAGTGAATGTCTTCTAAATATGAGGCCAATGGGTGTAATTTTTAGTAGTTCATAAATCAAAATGAGTTTTTACTTAATTGTTAAAAAAAAAAAATTGTTATAAATATGAGATTGATGGATTCAATCAATTTTAATTAATTCATAAATCAAAATGAGTTTTTGGCAATATTTCAAGATAGCCTTTTTGCACATAAAAGCTCTTATTAAAAATTTCCATATAGCCTTTATTTTTTTTTTTTAACAGATACGATAGAATTTCAACTTATGAAGTCCACTTCATAATGATTACCCTTATTATTAGGCTAACACACCAATTGATTTTTTATTGATGCGGAATTCAAACTCCAAATCTCTTATTCAATGACAACAAACCTTATTAATTGAGTTAACTATAACCTACTTTATAACTTACATTTTGGTTAGTTAAACTTAATCCATTTCTTAAAATCATAGTTTCTAAAAGTGGAATCCAAAGATTCTTTGGAATTCAACCAAATTATGCACATTTTGAACCAGATAGAGAATATTTGGAAATGATTATGTTGTTTTGATTTTTTTTTTTCTTCTTGTGTGGACGAGAATGATACCATTGTAGTTGAATTAGTCATTTTCTTTGATACCTCAAATTTTAGAGAGTTTTGTCTCTAGAATAGAATACCATTACTTAAGGGTGTTTATGCGTGTATATATATAACTCTAGTAACTCAATCAATTAGCACATATTTGTTTTTTGTTTTTTTAATGAATAATTAGAACACATTTTCGAACTCCGGGAATAATCACCAAACATGCAAGTAGCTTTTTCAATCATATCAAAACTAGTTTTGATTCTCTTAAAATGACAATCATTCCAATTACAACATATTTGCCACCCAAAAAAAAAGTTTTCAAAACTTTTTCAGTATCTTTTAGGATATTGCCTTTTAGATGACAGTCTATTTACACTTACACACTTCAACTAATAATTAACACTATCAACATGGCATGAAGGTTTTATTTTAAAAAGTGCTACGTCTATAATATTTTCACAATAAATTTTAATTAGTAAGTTATTAAAGGTTTTTAATTTGAATCTGCTAATGAAATTATTTTCTTATCCACCAGTAACAACCTGTCACATAGAATTTGTTGTAAAAATATTATGGATAAAGTATTTCTCTTTCATTTTGTAAGAATGGTTTTCATGGTTGAATTTTTCTAAATTACAATAACAATGACAAAAAGAAAGAGAGAGCAAAAAGGAAAGATGTTTTATTAAGGAACAACTAAAGCAATCAAGCAATTTGTAAACATGTTTTTTTTTAATTAATTAATTAATTTGTAAACATGTTGATTGTTGAGTCTTAATTGAAGACTAAATAAATAAATAAAACTTAAATCCATAATCTAAGTTGGTTTTATAACTTGAAATAATTACGTCCAAAACGGTGTCGTTTTATTAGTAAAAAATATGATGACGTGTCATTATCTAAACCGTTCATCATAAACAAGGGGTCCAGATTTCACCAACTCCAATCAAAGAAATTACACGTCTAATTCATTACAACACCTCTCTCTCTCTCTCTCTCTCTCTCTCAGAGTTTTCATGCGCCACTGCACTTCCAGCTAAAATGCGCTCCAAGGACAAGATCGCCTACTACTACGACGGTACACTTTTCTCTCGCTCTCTCTCTCCCATTCACCGATTTCTTATTTCTCTCTCTGTCTCTTTTATTTTCTTATTTAAATCCTTCAATTCTTTAATTATCAAAAACCAAAACCCTAGCTGTATTCGAACACGGCCAATTTCTCTATCTCCTTGTATATATACCATCTCATACTCTGTTTGGATGCGATCATAATGCTAAACCAGAACAGAACAACAATTTCTACAATCCATCTTCAAATCTTCAATGTCAAAATGAGCTCATATTTGCTTGTACTAGTACACCAAAAAAAAAAAAAAAAATTTTTTTTTTTGACAAATATTTTTCATAACAATTGAGTTGACGAGATTTTACTAGTTATTATATCACTGACATCATTTTTTTTTACGGATGTGAAATTTTTCGTCCAACTTTTTGTCTATAGACATTGAAAAAATTGATGCTATAAGCCAAGAGTCGCAACAAATTTCACAATTTTTGACGTGGCATGACGTTAGTAGTAGATGATATAAAGTGGCGTTAGTGGTGGGCCCATACGAGAATTAGTAATAATTTGTTGTGAAAAATGTTTTGTGTTAGTAGCATTATTCATGTGAAAATGGGTGTTGCAGGGGATGTGGGTGGTGTTTACTTTGGGCCGAACCATCCGATGAAGCCGCACCGGCTTTGTATGACACATCATCTTGTACTCTCCTATGATCTTCACAAGAAGATGGAAATTTATGTTAGTTACTGAATCTGGAAGCTGTTTATTTGATTTTTGAATTCATTGAATTTCATTCCCTTTTTTTTTTTAAGTGTTTGTGGATTAAAGTGGTTGGTTCTGTGTAATGCAGCGACCTCACAAGGCGTATCCTGTTGAGCTTGCACAGTTCCATTCGGCTGATTATGTTGAATTTTTGCACCGGATTACACCCGACACTCAACACTTGTTCTCAAATGAATTGGCTAAATGTATGACTCTTTTTTTTTTTTTTTTTTTTTTTTTTTTTTTTTTTTTTTTTTTTTTTTTTTTCCTTTCTAGGAAGATAAATTTGTTTTGGCAAAAAGCAAGTGAAGACAAATTTGTTGTGGAAAAAAAGCAAGTGTAAATGCAACTTGAATGACTTGTGGCTTCAAGTTTACAAATCAAGCTTGAAACTGCGAGCCAAAATTTATTCTTGGAGGGGCCAGCCCTTGCAAAATTGGATAGGGACTCTCAATTTTATGTAATATAGAAGAATTGTAAAAACATTTGGGTGTAGTTCCGGCTCTGATTATAAGTATATGAGTTTACAATTGGTTCAAGTCACTTGGGTCATATATAATATGTCTTATATATAAAATGAAAAATGTTAAAATTCACATTTGCATTTGTCAAAATTGTTCTATACTACTATCAATTTATCATGCGGTAGTGGTAAGAAAAATGTTAGAAACTGTCGTAAGGTGCAATGAATTTCTTGTTTTGCTAGTTGCAGCCAAATACTTTTCAGATGATCACTCAAAGAAAAATGTTCTTACGTTCAAATAAAATTCCAACCACACTATCATAATCAAGGACTTTGATACTTAATTAGTGTCTGTTTGGCATGATTAAGTATCCGTTTGGATACCGATTATCACGCGTTTGCATTTGCATTTTTTTTTGAAGCGCGTTTTGTGACTATGGTCCTTTTTCAGTGGGTCCCGTGCACTATTCACGAAACTCACAAACTTCTTTTTTCATGAAAACTTTCATTAAAAATAGGTCTCACAGCACTATTTATATATTTAAAAATTATTTTGCTATAGTGTTTTCAGTTTTCAGCAAAATAAGCGGTATTCAAACACAGCAAAAAATTATTGTGCCGTGGGACCTATTTTCAATGAAAATTTTGTTGAAAAAAGAGGTTTGTGAGTCTCGTGAATAGTGCACAGGACCCACTGGAAAGCACTGAAACATGCTTTTCAATGAAAAAAAAAAAAAAAAAACGCTGAAACGCAAACGCAATGCGTTTCAGCTGCACCCAAACGGGTGCTAAGTGTGCATTTGGCATTACTTATTTTTGCCAACATATTTTACTATTGTGCTTATTTTTGCTACTATTTATGGGCCTCATTGTATTTTTTGATACTATTCATGGGTCATAATATACTATTTCAGTTAGCTTTTACCTTTATCTACAGTACTTTCAGCAAAAAGTTTTTTAGTTTCGGCAAAATAAATGGATCCCAAACAGACCCTATTTTGCCAATTTATTTTATTATTAAGCTTATTTTTGCTATTATTTATGAGTCTCATTGCACTTTTTGGTACTATTCATGGGTTACACTGTACTATTTTAGCTAATTTTTACTTTTATTTACAGTACTTTCAGTAAAAAATTTTCAGTTTCAGCAAAATAAGCAGATCCCAAATAGACCCTTAATATTGGAAATTATAGTTTGACAACTTGCTCATGTACTATTATTCAAAGTGCTCTCAAAAATCAATTTGATTACACTATTATAATGCTTTGTTTGTTTCGAGTTAATGTTTTTTTTAGAAAATGAGTCATTTTTCAATAAGTATTTTTTATAAAATTATCTCATTTTCTTATGTTCGGCATCAATCTTAAATGATTTGAGAAACAAATTCCCAACTTTCCTTATTTAGCTTGCTGTGAGATAGAATTGTTTTTCAAAAAAATTTAGTAGAAAACAATATCTTAAAAATAGGTTATATATATATATATATATATTTTTTGATAAAAATAATTTTCCTTTAATTCATTTTTTTTTTAATTTTATGTTACTAAAGACTAGAAAACGTAAAAAAACTATCTTTACACCGTTTTTCATCGAAACAAAATAGCTTAGTATCTGTTTTTTATTTATGTCAAAATAGCACTATTACTTCAGCCAAAAAAAAAAAAAAAAGGGATAGCAATATTGGATTTATAAAACTAAGCTAAAAAATTAAAAAAAAAAAAAAAAAAAAAAAACACTCCTAAGTCCTAACTGAATAAGATTAGTCAATTTTAGTGTCAGATAAAATCAATGAGAATCGACGACCAAAAACAATTTTCACCGCAAAGGGTTTTTTTTTTTTTTTTTTTTTTTTTTTGAATGATTGAATGATAATGCATTTATTGTGACAAGAAAAATTGGACCTTAAACTTCTCTAGCTTCTGCAAAGACAACACTCTCAGGGAGCTCCAAGAATTTAAAGGAACCAAAGGCCCACTTAGCCAAATTATGGGTAACAAATATCTATATCAAATTTGGGAGATATTGTCCAAGCAGACAGGTTTGAATGGTCCTTAAGGGGCAGTAAAATGCTGGCAGCCTGGCAGCATCCTCTTCAAAGACAATCTCCTTTTGGGATTGGATTTGTTTTGTCCAGGTGGGAGAGATTTATTTATTTTATTATTTATTTATTTATTTTTTGTCACCTTTACAAACAGCTTCTAAGACCACAGAAGACTCTTCAATAACTACATCAAAAATAATTTTGATCCAACGTGGAGGTGGGGGACCATTTAGCAAGATTGAGGGTGATGTCCAATCTTATCTTTATTTCCTTGCCTATCCATGAGTTGGGAGTCTCTCTCCAAATTGATTAATGTAGTAGCCAGCATTTTTTCTTTTGTTGTTGAGAAAAATGATAATAGACTTTATTAATTGAAAAAAAAAATACAACGGGGAAGAGAAATAGGGACATATGACCCCCTTTTTCTCTTTTGTATCACTAGTATACGCTAGAGAAACACGGTTATATCGTAAAAAACAAAGAAAGAAAAGAAAGAAGAAAAGAAAGAAAAAACTTCAAATGCCCAGAAAAACCTGAAAAAAAAATGCCAAACGACACCTTCTTGATTTACATGGACATCAACGTGATGAAAGAGGTTGGCCCTCTTAGGTTGAAATGGTGTATAAATGTTGAGGATATTGGAGATAGTAGCCAACATTGTTTTAAAGGACATTCCTCTTTTATTTATTTATTTTGAAAGTTAAAGGCCCTACTTCTTTCTCCATGAAAATTGACTTTAAATGCGTTTGGTTGGGATGAAAGATTGGGGAGAGGTGTTANTTTTAAAGGACATTCCTCTTTTATTTATTTATTTTGAAAGTTAAAGGCCCTACTTCTTTCTCCATGAAAATTGACTTTAAATGCGTTTGGTTGGGATGAAAGATTGGGGAGAGGGTGTTAGAAAATGAGGGAGAGAAAATGGTATAGGAGGGTGTTTGGTTGAAAGGGGAAAATGTGAGAAAAAATGGTAAAGCTCGAGTGTTTTCTTTTTCGACCCACCAAAATCTTGTCCCCCCAACTGGGGAGAAATTGGGGGGGGGGGGGGAGGGTGAAGCGAGACTTTACCAGTTTACCCATCTACCCTCTCTTCCCTCCACACATGTCCAAACATTGGGGTTTTTTTTTGAACAATAAATTTTTTTTATGAACTATTATTATTATTTTTTTTTTGTAATAGAAGTATGAGAGTAAATTTATACAAATTACATTTTTTTGTCATTTCATTTTTCTTCTCAGTCAAATAAAAGAGTTTTTTATTTCTTTATTTTTTTATCCTCCAAACCAAACACACATGAGAGAAACTAAATAGACTAATAGAGCATAGTTTCTCTCAAAGATGAAAACTTACTCGATCCATATTAAAAACAGAGCATATTGTTGGATGCTTAGGAAAATATTGCCATAGAATTAAATGTTATGTAATTTTTATATCAGTGCCGTCTTTTTTGACTATACTCAAATTCAATCATGAAGTCTTTTGAATAATGAAACCTCTCGAGTAAAGTTTATTTAAGAAATCTAAAGTACATCACCTAACCATCCATCTGTTTCTAAATTTCATCCTTCCGTTTATATAATAGTTTAAATCTCAGTAATATCTGTAAAAGAGTCCTAACATTTTGGTAAATGACAGAATCAAAAAGCTTGGCCAGTAATCAATGGAAGACTAGAAAGTTGAGAGGGACTATAGCAAAAGTAAGAATTAATTGAATGAATTGATTGGGGCTGGGGTAGGTGTCGTTGTACCCTATATTATAGATGTTTGTACTCTAATCGAATGGTCTAGTTTGTCATCCTAGATTGACGTTCTCTGATATATACTATTCAGGTCTCAATCGTGCAGACTCGTACTCATGCATGCTCCGACGTCGGTAGCTTGACCAACACCAACCCCAGCAATAGTCACTATGACCATGTCCACCAGACCAGCCCACCATTTCTTTTTCTTTTTTCCTACCCCTGTTCGGTGTTTTTTTAATTAGTTAGATGTGTCTTTCAAATTAATAAAACCTTTTTTGATAGAGAGAGAAGCAAAACAAGTCATAAACAAAGAAGGGAAAAAAGAAAAAGAAAAACCAGAATGAATAAGACAACCACAACTGTTGAGTCATATTCCAGGTTGTTGGTTCTAGAAAATGCATTTATGATTAATCAAAATTCATTTGAGTTTTTTAACTTTATTTTTGTTTATTTTAGTCTTCTAAGTTTTAAGTTTATTCAATTAAGACATTTTCATCAACTTCTGTTAAATATTTTTAACAAAATTTTGAAAAATATTTTTCAATCATTAATGAGATTTTTTTAATTAAAATATTTGAAGAAAAAAATTTAAAAATTTGGACATTTAATTGCAACATTTATCAAAATTTGATGGAGAGTTCTTAATCAAACAAACTTAAAATTTAGAGTACTAAAATGAGCGAAAATAAAGTTAGAGAAATGAATTGAATTCTATTGAAATAAAGGTGAGTTTTGCATTTCAACCAAAAAAAAATATAATGGAACACACTATAATTTTCAAATTATTTCTAGATTTCTTGAATTTATTGTACTTTTTTTAGTTTTTTTAAACAAATAAACCCCAAATGTACCTTTATAACCTTATCATTAAAAAAATTATTTCTGATTATTATGTTAAAATCAAGTTACGTAATAGTTTTTTTTTAGTTTTTTTTTTTAGATTTTTTAATTAAGTTGTCATGAGTCATCATGACTTCTCAAATAATTTTCAAATCTCTCTCTCTCTCTCTCTCTCTTTTTTTTTTTTTTTAATANGGAAGCAGGTGAAAGCAGTGAGTTGAGTATTATGGAGTATTAATTTGATATTTACAATGAAAGTGAGTAATTTAAATCTTAAATATTTCTGTTGAAATTTGAAAATACTAAAAAATAATAGTTGAATTATAAAACCCTTAACAATAATTAACCAATTGAGTCATAAAATAATTCTAATTTTAGAGAATATGTAATGTATCTATGTAATTATATATAAAAGAAAAGTTTTTTTTTTTTTTTTTGGATAAGAAGATCGTAACTTTATTAAGAAGAAAATAAAAATGTTAAATCTTGAGCCAATGTGGACTTAATGATACTAAGATTTTACTTTATCCAAGTTACATAAGAATTAACATACTTAGCATGCTGAACCAAATTAAATATTAGCCGGGCGACTGCTTTATCTTCTAACATGAGACACCAAAGCCAGCCTTAAATCTTTCAGGAGGTTTTTGCCTACTAGTATGTTAACTAGCTAAATATTAGCAAGGGTGTCCAGATTTTCCAAAACTTGACTATTCAAATGCTGGCTAGATAATTCTCAAAAAAAAAAAATTGTTGGCTAGATATTTCAAATCCAGAATATGAGGTTTTAGAAATATATTCCTAAATTTGAAGGGTATAACTAAAAAAGAACACATAGTCACATGTACAAAATACCAGTAACTCCAGTACTGCAAAGTCTACAAAGTGTTCTAACTTCTAAGCCGGACACGTTCCAATAATTTCGGACCGACCATAGAATTGTAGTAAACCAATATTTTTGACTTCGACTTGTGGGGCTAATATATAGTCCCATTTTGTTTTGTTTTGTTTTTAATATTTGGGAAAATTATGTAAAACAGTTTAAAGTTTATATCCTATTTAAGATTGGATTCTCAGTATTTAATTTTACCGATTAAAGTTTCTAACTAATGAAATTATTTCAATTTAAAATTTATATCCGTTTCCATAATTCATTCATGTTATTTTAAAAAGCAATGGAGTAGAGAAAAGATAAATATTGTTGATAAAATTTTGAGTTTTATCAAGGTAATAAATTTTGATTTTCTTGCCATCACAGAGAATGATCTCTCTCTCCATTTATTCAGTGGCTGACAAATTGACTCATGTACATGCCCTAGCTAGGTAAAATGTGGAGTATAATCAATGGAATTCGTTTTTTTATCCTCTATTATTATTGTCCAAAATAACGGAAAATGAATAATAGAGACAAACCAATGGCCTTAATGATTTTATAAATTTGGGACAATAATTGACAAAATTAAAAGCTTGAGATCTAATTTGAAACATGGTATACACTTTGGACCTTTTAATTTTATTTTTCTTAAAAAAAATTTCATGTAAAAATAATAACTAAATTCAACATTTCCTAAAGTTTAAGCTTTTTTTTTTTTTTTTTTGATGAACAAAAATGGGTAGAGGGGGGCGACCAAGTTTAAGTTTTTGGAATAATCATTAATTTATTATGTTATATATCAAAGCAGATGATCATGAGTTTAAACATTGTCTTAATTGTACCTCCTATTTAAAAAAGTTAAAAATTTCACATATTAAACTTCATTAAAAGGTAGTCTAGGCTCATACTTGATGGAGAGTGTTAGAATAATGATTAAATAATTATATTCACCATTTTTTTAATGTTAGACTTTTGGCACATTGCTGAATCTAATTTTTATATTTTCATAAAAGATAATCATTCTTTCTAAACTAGCTAACTTAAGGGGTGTACCCAACGTATCAACCTATGGTGTTTGGGTTGATAGATTGAGTTGGGTGGAGGTTGATAGTTTTTTTTAACTCATCTGATCAAGTAAACATATAAGAGACACAATGCTTTCTACACTTTTTTGCATAACTGTTGATGTAACTTGATGTGTGTATGATGTGGGTATAAGTAAAAAAGATGTCGCTCTGATTACAACAAATATTTATGACTCTGAGTTTTTATAAATAACTCTTGAAATAAAAATAGAAGCTTATTTTTATGTTTGTTTATTTAGAAAATGAGTCAAACTTGAGTCTAAATTGTGCAAATGAGTCTAATTTGTTTATGTTCACTCACACACGCACACACACACAACACAAAATGGACTATTAAACAAGATTTCAAACTAGATAATGTGTTTGAGAACAAACTCATGAGCACGAGACTCAATTTAAGTATATATAATGTTATACTCTTATATGTATGCATGTATAAAAATATATTTATATGTTCAATAGCGAAAATAATTTTATCTAATTAACTTAAATAATATAATTTCACCTATAATTTAGTTATTAATTAGGATAAATATGCGAAAGGGGCAAAAAGTTTTAGTTGTAGAGTATAGTATGTATGAGGAAAGAATAAATTAATCAAGTAACTCGTAAATAAGCTCAAGATTGTTTAGCAAGAAAATGAATCAAGTTTGGACATGTAATTTAACTTCATGATGAGCTCGAGCTCGGCTTGTATTCAAAATAATATTAAATGAATACTTTTAAAATTTTAATACTTGACTAGTTTAAAACTCTATAATAATGTTAGCATTTTTGAAAATTATTAAGTTTTCTCCCTCCTTTAAAATAAGGTAAGTAAGAAAGTCGACTTATTTATCAAATAATCTCAAATAATCTGATGTTAGGATGTTACTGTTGGCATATTTCGTGACAATTTCATTGTATTGTTTTATGGTTGATATCATGTAGTTTGCACACTTTTGGGTTGTATTGTATTTGAGATGAGAGGTGTTGTTGTTGGAAGAAGAGTTGCTACAGAAGGAATTTAGCTCAAACAAAAATGGCATGTCAAATGAATTTCAAGCGAGCTGGGCAAATAAAAAATATTGTTTGGCATTGGGAATTACAGTAACAATCCTCACAAAATCTTCAAGAGGCCTTGAAGTGTCTAAGTTCTTGGACTTGCAGATTGCTGCTTAACTTAGGGAACCACAAGCTAGTAAGGAGAAAGATTGGTTAAATCAATTACTGGTAGGAATGGGGAGCTCAAAGACATCTACTCTTAGATTTTGGAGGGTTTGTATGCGTAATATATCACAACTATTCTTTTTGGTAAATTGGCTTGATGCTATAGGCCCTGGAGAGTTTTTGTTACCTGTGGCGTGGGGGTGCTGTGCTGTTGTTCTTATGTTTGTCAATGCAACTAATCAATTAGCTAATTAACTAATTGGGGTTTATTGTAAAATTTGCTTAAATTTTGAAATTAGCCGAAATTGTTTTCTAAACCGGTGTTTTCACTTTTCACATCTGATATCCATTTGTAATAATTCTAGAACCATGCATACTAGAAATATAGGTTCGCACTTAAGTATAAAACCAATCACAAAAGAATGATGCTATAAAATCCACAGCCGACGAAAGTGTGACAAAGAATTGAGGTCTACACGCTGAAGCATCCTTCTCAACCTTGGGATGTGTTTAAACTAGTGGTAGAAACGGTAGCAAAGTTTTTCATGATGGAGGAACAAAGTCTTATGGGACTTCAAAATAGGAATTAAATTATATGAATGAGTGAATGACATTAGCAAGATAGGGAAACAAAACTATACTGTATACTTTTTTGGATTTGTAACCCAGCCTACCCTAGATACAGCCACTCTTTCATATTATACAAATAGAAGTGTGGACCTAGCTCAACAACCCAAGTTGCTACAATTCAACTAAGAAGACCCATTTGGTCTAACCCAATGACCTAGGGTAATAGCGAAACCTACCACAAAGAAAATGATTGAGCTGAGACTGGAAAGCATTTTCCTTGCTTAGCCTAATTAGGTGACTTAATTATATCTCCTTTCATTTTTTTATTACTATCAAATATCTCCTTTCATTTTTTTTTTTTTTTTTTTATTATCTTTCATTTAAATTTGAATCTATTTTAACTGTTTCTAATAGTGTTAGAGATTTCCTAACTTTCAATCTTTTTTTTGTTAAAAAAAAGAAAGAAAAAACTGTTAGAGATTGTTGTTCCCAAATACTTGGCAAGTTAAGTGTCATATAAGACTGTAGACCCCCTAAAAAATTCAATCTATGCTATTTGTGCTTCCAATACTTACCGCATCATTAAATTCCATTAAATTTAATCAAAACATCTTATAAATTACAAACCACAAGGTAAATAAGAATCACAAAATAAAACACAAGATAACTTTACATTTTAAGGGTATACCATAGGAGTAGTATCTCTAAATCGACCTCAATTTTTTGAAAATTCGCCTTTTTTTTTTTTTTTTTTTTTTTTTCTGAATACAGTTTTATTTTTTCTTTTTCAAAATGCTAATTTTCAAAACCTTAAAAAAAAAAAAAAAAAAATACTAAACAAGAATTTTTTAATATACATTCCATGGACCCCCAAAAAATTCTTGATGTAAGATTAATCAGTGCTATTTAGTTTGGACTTCAAGCGTAATTATTTGAAGGACTGGTCTAACATTGAATATTCCTTGTGAATGAGAACTTTTGTTTTTAGATGCTTGCCAATGAGAATTCAAATTCGCACGTTTTGGTGGCCTCTAAAATGTCTCATTGAAAAATTCTGCCCCAATTGCTCAGGAAACTTGTACGTTGAATTCCCACTGATTATGCAAAAAGTCCCATTTTATACCTGACCGAAAAGTGTTACTTTATATAACCACTTTTATAATACATATTACTCCTCATTTTCTATTTTACAATATATTAAAATAATCTTATTTTTTTGATCCACTTAGTTGGGAGGATGAAAAACAGGGATGGATAAAAAAAATTTAGCTTTCCCTCATTGTGTTTGGTTGAGGGAGTGGAAAAGTGGAGAGTTTGAAAAATCTTTTATTTGATTGAGTAGAAAATTAAGTAAGAAAATAGAAATTGTAATTTGAATAAATTTACTCTCATACCTTAGTACATAAAAATGAATTTTTTTAATTATTACAAACTTACAAACTAACCCAACTAATAAAACATCTAACCCAAAAAAAAAAAACTAATAATAATAATAAAAAATTTCATTTGATATGAAAAAAAAGAAAGAAAGAAAGAAAAAAAGTGCCAACCAATGTGTTCACTATACCTGGGAAAAGGCAAAACAAGAAGAAAGGAAAAGAAAGAAAGAAAGAGGTAGTAGCAGTAGTAACATTACCAAAATAAAAAAGAAGCAACATTAATAAATAAGGGGAAGGGTAGATGAGTAATTCCACATCAAATCCACTCTCTCCCCATTTTTCTCTCTAATTTTCTCCCCAAATTAGGGAGAACACATTTTCCTTTTAAATGGTGGGCTTGGGACTGGGGAGAAAACTCTCCCACCCCTATTTTCTCTCTCTCTCTCTCTCTCCCCC